>NC_083684.1:45792500-45830000 GCF_033118175.1 Dama dama | reverse complement strand
TTGTAACATCAGTAATTGATTGCACACATTAATTAACATGTAAGGTAGAAATTCTGCATTATGCATGATTTATTTTCCTATCTGGTGAGTAGGTTTGTCTGCTGCCCTTGTGTTTCTAGGACATTGGGCTCGATTCTGGTCCAGACATAAATGCCAATGCTCATTCCCCCTGAAAGTTATTAATGTCAGATATGAAATGAGATTTTTGATTTCACCTGCTTACTAATCCACAAAAGCTGTTTTGAGTGATGCAGGCTTAAACGCCAAAATTTGAAATGATATATTGCTATATCTGATAACATGCAAATATGTTCATTAGACATAATTTAGCAGGAGAGAATAGCAACACTTTTATAACTAGTCTAGGTCAAAAATGGTTGTTAATTAAACAAGTCATGAAAAATGGCATTACAAGGAGACTGTCCAGCAGATACCAGACTTTCTAATGATATGCCGCTGATAGGCACCCAATGCTTTTCACTAAAACGGCAGGGGAAAAAAACTTTCTGAGCATTTCACATAATCTACAGCAATGTTAACAAAACTATGCCCACATTAAGACCCTCAAATTGGTCACAAATTCTTCTTAGTTTTTATTGGTAACACACTACACTTCTCCATTTGAAGATGCGATTTCACTTTCTGTCTTAGTGGCTTAAGGTGATTTATATGGTTGACTCCTTCACAAATAAACCAGAAAAGAAATTAATATTATATCCGGCCATGCTGCTGGCTGCCCTGCGTGTTTATGGCTGTGTATTCTAAATCAAGTAGAGCAATAAGCAAAAGGATGCTTGGACGATGAGGGCGGCACCAGGGCTGAGGTGGATGGCAGACAAAGGCACGGGAGGAATGTGCAGGTGGATCTTCTCTTTCCTGTGGTTCTTCTCAAGTGAAGGCTCCTGTTACCTAGGGGACCCGGGTACAGGAAGAACTCGATTGGTCATGAGTTGAGATGCAATGTGGGCGGGGTTCTGATATGCAGGTAAAACTGACCACCTGAGCTTGTCTTCTTGGGGTGAGGCTTCATGAATAGCTGGGGGAAGGAGAGTATCTCAGGAATTAAGTACACAGTCTAAAGGAGGGTAGGAGGAGTTTCCAACTGGCCACCCATGCCACCTTCCATCAGAGAGGAAAGTGTTCATAGAGCAGTTAAGGCTCAACACATCATCTAGAGCCAACTGGTACTGGTCGATGCTCTACTTAACAAAAGCATCCTTGTAGCCACACACTTAAAACACAGTCTGGAAAGCAGAAAGGGCATGTATATGCATTGGGAGTCACGTAAAATAAGGAGGGCTGAGTGCAAGAGTAAATGACCATCTCAATAAACCAAGAGAAGTTCACATTTAAGCCATGGAAGCAATCAATCTATATTCCCGACACCAACTCAGAGCTTGATGGAAAAGTGATTTCTAATCCTCACTTAACTGGTGGAGGCAGGTGCTTCCCCAAATACTTCATGTCCAGGTGTAAAACATTCTCGTTCTTAGCCTGGCTTGCAGTCAATATTACTATTATTGCTAGAACTCGCACCTCATCTTTGACTATGTTTTATGGTTCTATACTTTCAAATCCAGAATCTTAAAATAAGCATCATAGCATTCATCCTGCCTATCTTTCAGGGATAATGTGAGGTTCAAAAAAAAAAAAAGAAAAGAAAACAGATGGAAACTCTTTGGTGGAGGAGGAGAAAGAAACATAGTTCTGAAAGACTCTTGTTACTTTTCACTCCCACTATGCCCTTCACTGAATCTCCTGCCCACTCAATGCATGCCCCATCTGGACAGGGAACCTCTCCTTTCTAAACTATCGAATCACAGCCCCAGTTCTTGGACTCAACCATCTTCTGCTTCCCCATGGGGCATGCTGCCAGTTCTCATATCCCAGGAGCAACTCAAGGATCGCTTGGGGTCACAAGACTTATTGACAAGGTCTGGGGGGCCCCTATGTATTCTCAGGTCATTGGGAAGTCTTAGGGAGGAAAGACTCCAAGACCGCAGCACTTAAGTAACATTTAGATCCCATGGTCACAGTAGATGGCATTAGCCTGTGCCTCTCATGGGCCAGTAATTCTCTTTCAGGGGGCCTGACACTATTTATCCAACTTCATGTGCCTCTACATGACAGAAAGGGAAAAGGAACTAAAGAACTTCTTGACGAAGGTGACAGAGGAAAGTGAAAAAGTTGGCTTAAAACTCAACATTCAAAAAACTAAGATCATAGCATCCTGTCCCATCACTTCATGGCAAATAGATGGGGAAACAACGGAAACAGTGACAGACTTTATTTCCTTGGGCTCCAAAATCACTGCAGACAGTGACTGCAGCCATAAAATTAAAAGACCCTTGCTCCTTGGAAGGAAAATTATGACAAACCTAGATAGCATATTAAAAAGCAGAGACATCACTTTGCCAACAGAGGTCCATATAGTCAAAGCTATGGTTTTTCCAGTAGTTTTGCTCAGATATGCAGATGACACCACCCTTATGGCAGAAAGTGAAGAGGAACTAAAAAGCCTCTTGATGAAAGTGAAAGAGGAGAGTGAAAAAGTTGGCTTAAAGCTTAACATTCAGAAAACTAAGATCATTGCATCTGGTCCCATCACTTCATGGCAATAGATGGGGAGAGAGTGGAAACAGTGTCAGACTCACTGCAGATGGTGATTGCAGCCATGAAATTAAAAGACGCTTACTCCTTGGAAGGAAAGTTATGACCAACCTAGATAGCATATTAAAAAGCAGAGACATTACTTTGCCAACAAAGGTGGGTCTGGTCAAGGCTATGGTTTTTCCAGTGGTCATGTATGGATGTGACAGTTGGACTGTGAAGAAAGCTGAGCACCGAAAAATTGATGCTTTTGAACTGTGGTGTTGGAGAAGACTCTTGAGAGTCCCTTGGACTACAAGGAGATCCAACCAGTCCATCCTAAAGGAGATCAGTCCTGCGTGTTCATTGGAAGGACTGATGCTGAAGCTGAAACTCCAGTACTTTGGCCACCTCACGCAGAGTTGACTCATTTGAAAAGACCCTGATGCTGGGACGGTTTGGGGGCAGAAGGAGAAGGGGATGACAGAGGATGAGATGGCTGGATGGCATCACCGACTTGATGGGCATGGGTCTGAGTAAACTCCGGGAGTTGATGATGGACAGAGAGGCCTGGCGTGCTGTGATTCAAGGTATCGCAAAGAGTCAGACATGACTGAGCAACTGAACTGAACTGACTGATGTACAGATGTGTGAGTTGGACCATAGAGAAGGCTGAGCACTGAAGAATTGGTGGTTTTGAATTGTGGTCCTGGAGAAGACTCTTGAGACTCCCTTAGACAGCAAAGAGATCAAACTAGTCAATCCTAAAGGAAATTAACCCTGAATATTCATTGGAAGGACTGATGCTGAAACTGAAGCTCCAATACTTTGGCCACCTGATGCAAAGAACTGACTCATTGGAAAAGACCCTGATGATGGGAAAGATTGAAGGCAGGAGGAGAAGGGGACGACAGAGGATGAGATGGTTGGATGGCATCACCAACTCAATGTACATGAGTTTGCACAAGCTCCAGGAGATAGTGAGGACAGGGAAGCCTGGAGTTCCACGGTTCATGGGGTCGTAAAGAGTTGAACACAACTGAGCGACTGAACAACTGTGCCTCTATACCCAACAATGACAAAGATGCCCAGAGTCTTCCCTGGATACGGTTAAACTAGTCCATATTTCTCCATAGAATTTAATTAACTACAAAGTGCTTTATTTCTTGAAAGGGTAAAATGAATGAATAAACTAACAAATGTGCACATGAAATAGGTGAACAAGTGAATGAATGCATACAGGCATGAGTGAATAGACAGATGGAGAGATAGAATGATGATTGAAAAAGTGTAAAAAGTAATAACGCATGAACTAACATATAAATTCAAAAATGTGCATGTAAATGAAAAAAAAAAAACGCCTTATGAATGAATGAAAGAATACCACTGATATCTTTTTAATGAACAAGTATATACATGAGCTCTTATAGCATGACTGGGTTGATGTAAGATAGAAGAAAAAAAATAGTAAACAAGGTCTGATTTATTGTCAAAGTTCTTGGACCCATCCTTGGCTCCCTTCTTATATCTCAAAGAAAACAAATTCCTAGAAAACCCTGTGGGGCAGCCAATAGGATTTTGCATAAGCCACCACAGACTCAGGATAAGCAAGACAAACATTCCTGCCTCCTGTCTGGACCCTCAGGGTGAAAGGGCTCAATCAGGTGCTTCTGATCAAGAGGCACCTGGCTTTGGTGCAATCCTGCACCTGCTAGACACTGATGGATGCCCCCTGGAAGGCAGAAGCTACAGGAGCTTCAGACCCTAGATGATAGCCCAGTAAGGCCCAGCAATGAAACTGAGAATTCACATCATCACCCAAGCCTCCACTTATTCATCTTTAGAATGGAAAGCATCTGAAAGTGCTCAGCCCAGGGTCTGGCTCCTAGTCACCACTCAACTAACAGCCATCACAGTCTGATATTGCTGAGCTGTTCTGCCCTGTGACTCCTGGGTCCCCTGCCCATGGAGAGCTTATTCCCAGGTGGACATCTATCTCTACCAAATGTGCCGGTGGCAAGGCTCCCAGAAGCAAGGGACTGCACCATAGGAACCCTCATGGCTCCTTTCAAGTGTATATTAATATTTTATTTCTTCTTCCAAGCTCCACTTATCTGCATAAATAAAGATGTTTTCTATTTAAAATGACTGGAGAGAGTCAATCTTTGTGATCATTGCTCTTCTGTGGAATTTGGTTTCCCATCCACAGAACTAAGTACTTGGTCTAAATCATGATTTTTCAGTATTTTTCTGGCAGATTCCTTTTCCAGGGAAATCTGACCGCATGTGAGCTGATAAAAGCAGCTCCTCTAGCCAACCCTGCAAGAGACAGCTCTGAGTTCTCCCCTTCTCTACACTCCCAAGGTTCTTCTTGGAACCTCTGGGGTCCGTGGAAGCCAATTTGAGAACCATTGGATTGGTGACTTTCTGATAGCCCAGAAAGAGTTAATTCTGTGGCAGCACTCATAGTTGCATTGAAGGACATGCCCTGGATGCCGGCAGAACCACATACCAACTCCAGTAGAGTTATCCACACCTGGGCAGCCTGGTATTTACATAGGAACTAGAAGAGATGTCTTTCCACACTGATGGTCTTCCAGCCCCAATGAGCCACCCTTTCCTCTCTTCTGCTTCCAGTCTTGCCGCTGATTCTAAGCTAGAAGCCAGTCCCCACTGAGGCAAGTGGACTCAGACCCAGGCATGACCCTTGAGCAAGACCATAGGCTTCCTGGATCTACAAGTTTTATTAGTGGGTAAAGAGCTACTACCTGACACACGTCAAGAAAAACAAACATCTAAGACCCTCCCTTGAACAAACTGGCTGTTAGCCATTATCAGAGGCCATCTCCCAGAATGAAATTTCTAAATGGGGAGTGACGACATTTTCCTCCCACCCTAACTAGGTTGGGGACAATGTGGCCCACATTTTAATCATTTGTACCCCACCTTCACCTCACTGCCATATCTGCTCATACCTATGCCATTAACTCAGTAGGATTCTTCTTGAAATTAACTCACAAATTTGTTTTTAATGGAAATTTTATATAACACGGCCATAAATCAAAACCAATATTATTCTCCATCAAATTATGTAAAATAAATATCTAACTATATCAAAGAAAAAAAGGATGAGGCATGTTGAGTCTGAAGTCATCTCTTGGCGTTGGGGACAGTGCAGGATGGGGAACTGAAGCACAGACCCAGCAGTGAGCAGCCTCGGCTTGAACCTTCCTCCACTGCACTTCTGACTATGGACTTGAGCCCCCGTTTCCTCATCTGTAAAATGGGGGTGAAAGTAGTATCCACCTCATAAGGTTGTCATAAGAATTAATTAATGAAATGATTAGTAATTAATTAATTGACCTCATGTGCCCTTACCTGTTGCTGCTGCTATTATACTAAAGACAAGGCAGCAGGAGGTGAAATCGGACAGAGCCAGCCACCTCTTGACATGTCTCCCGCAGGACGTTGGCTCACACACGCTGAGCTAGAGGAGGAAGGTGACTCAAGGACAAGGTCACGGGGCTGGGCATCTACAGCCTGTCCTCACCCAGGCCTGCCACTTGCTCAGCGTCTGACCTCAGAGTCTCTTCCCTTCCAGCTTTGACTCTCCCAACCGTCCTATGAGGGGATTGAACACAGGAGAGTCTCCAAAGGACCTCCAGGCCACGGGGAACTTGAACCTCTGAGGCCACCACATGCCCGTCCTGGGTTAAAAAACAGCCCTCCCCCTCTACTGTGGCCCAGGAGAGAGACCCATTCAGCAAGCGGCTTCCACGGCAGGTGCTGGTAGCGAGAGGGGAGCTACAGAAGCTGACAATTCCCAAGACATAAGGCCCAGTGTGAGTACAAAGAGGGAACAAAGTGGGTACATGCAGGGTCCCCGAAACGGCCACTGGGATGGGCCACAGCTGTATCCAAGTCCCATTACAGGGGACAGGCCGGAGGATGAGAGGCCAGAGAGATGGCCCAGGGAGGGCCCCAATCTTAGACAGCTTCTCCCCACTGCAGGCCTCAGCTCCCTCTCCCAACACTTGTTGACTGTGTCCATCACAGCCGTCCCCTCAACACATCACCCTAAAAAGTACTGAGACAGCTGCACGTTGTGTGACTCACTCAGGAGTCCTCTTGCTTCTTCCCCAGATCCAACCCCATGTCCTGCAGTCGAGACTTTCCCAGGAGCAGACGTTTGTATCTGTCCTGAAGCAGCACCCTGTTTCTACCAGAATAGATTAGCATCTTTTAGATTTTACATCTAAGTTTACCTGTTTCTCAGATCCTATTAAGAAAGGATAATGGAGTGCATAGCCATTCCCTTCTCTAGTGGGTCTTCCCAACCTGGGATTGAACACAGGTCTCCTGCTTTGCAGGCAGATTCTTTACCGTCTGAGCCACCATGCAAGTCCCCAATAAGAAAGGCACTTCCTCAAAAATCTGGACACTGTGGGACTTCTCCCAGGCAGAAATCACATACACATGTTGGATTTGAATCCCACTGTCCAGAGGTTGTGGAGGTGCTCTGCGACCCCCAGTCAGCAACCCTTTGTGCGTATCACCTCCTCCGACCCACTCCAGAAGGGCCCTGGGCCTTCCCAGGTAGAGGTCTTCTTGCAGGACCCCCTCCAGTGGGAGCCTCCCCCAGGCCCAGCCCCCTGTCCTGGATGGGGGAGGGGCTGAGAAGCTTGCGAACCTCAGTAAACAGAGCTTGTGGGGGTCTCAGAGGGAGATGCTCCCCCACCCCAGGAATCACTAGGTGTGGCTTCAGGACAAGCATGCACACACACAGAGGTTCGTCTTGTAGGCATAAACACATGCTCTCTAAAAAGGCAATGTTGAGTCTCTGGTACAAAATGAGGGTATAAAGCCGACACTGTTTACAATCAGCTGGATCCCTTGGACTTGCAAGCCCTTTTTCCAGAAACATTCATGTGAAAGGCGCTTCCTTAGGAGTGGGTACTTATCTTACTCATGGGGGAGCTAGGATGATGCTACCATAGAAGGGCCTACACCAGGGCCCCCATCGGTCCCCGCGGGGGCAGGAGATAGAGCGGACCCAGGGACAGCCACCCTGGAACTCGCTGAAGTGGACGGCCCAGCGCCTGCACTTTTGTGAACTCGCTAATCACAGCCGCACTGATAAGTCCTAAAGCTCTCTGGCTAACCCCAAACCAAGTCATGATTCAGGTGTTTACTGCTCTACAGCCTTTATTAAAACAAACAGTGCAAGGAAACAACAAAAAAATGTTTTTTCTCATTTCTTTCAATTGTTCTGCTTGGCAACTTTATTGCACATTAGTTCAAAATAAGCTGCCAATAAAGTTGGATAAAATTAAACTCATGCTGGAGTTTTTTCCTCAATAATTTTTGTTGGGTTGTTTTTATTTTCATAAGGATTTGAAATGTGGCATTATCTTAGGTTCAGAATTTCACTGTCTGGGTAGTTACAACTTAACTTCTACTGAGTTTATGAATTCCAATCTCAGTTCTTTTAAAATGAGTTTGGTTTTACTGTTAGTTTCATACCAAAGCAGTCTCTATAGCAGTTTGTCTTCTCCTGTACAAAAAGCACAATATAAAACCAGAATCTTCTGTACTGTAATTAGGCTTAGAAAATTATGTGATTTCTAATTTAACAAAACCTCAGAACATTGCATAATCCACAACCCAAAGTCAACATTTGTTTGAATGTATGATTTCAGGAAAATATTTTTTTAAAGATAGCATTTGTGAATAGGCCAAAATGATTCAATTTAAGACAGCAAAAAATCAACATCTTGGAGTAAAAATAATGCACTGTAGTAATTTGATTATAGTGAAAACCAAACGTCATGTGTTGTAAGCAAGCAAACAATAGACATTTTTATGCAACTAAACATTTTTCTGGTTATCTAACTATGATTTATTCATCTAAAATGATAAATTTAATCCCATCACCAGCAGATCAATTGCAGGTATAACAGATAAAACCAGAATAAATCATCATATCTCTGTATTGGAAACACAAAAAGGAGATAGAAGCGGAGTCTGGACTTCAAACTGGAGTCTGTTTCCAGGCATTCCAAGGACCGTTTGCCACAGAGAAGTTCAATGTATACATAAAGTCATCTGATCCAAATATGCTAATGATTTTTATTGGTCGAATCTTAAAAGTGAGGTTTATTTTTATGAGTATGCATTAATTAACCCAGCATGTACTATCTTTCAGACTATCTTGCCAGGGACTTTCATTTAAACATGTTTATTGTGAAATGTTTGCATTCTCCACATTTGTGGCCCACACGCAGATTATTTCATACTTTCCTTTAGAGCACTTAGAAAAGTTAAAAGGAGTTATTGTTTTTGATTAATGCCATTTTGGGGCAGTTTAACAAAAAAAAAAAAAAAAAAAAAGAGTTCCAAATCCTAGCTCTGCATAAATTCTTTGACATTAAAAAAAAAAAAAATCCTCTGCAAGTTCCACTGCACAAAGATACGTGGGGGTCTGCTCTGGGTTTATTTGAAGGTGGCCTGCTAAAACTGAACTTTATTAACTTCGGTGTTTGCATGAACTCGTTGAAGAGTGATGGCGAATGTGGAGCAGCTATCAATCACAAAAGGAGAGCCACGCTCGGGGCTGTGGTGTGGTGCCGCACAGATGGGAGTTCTAAGGCCCCGCCTGTCATCTTTTGATTAAGAAAAGGAAATGATTTCACCAAAAAGATATTCCCTCTTGTGTTGTTTT
The DNA here is from genome assembly GCF_033118175.1 of Dama dama. Taxonomy (NCBI): domain Eukaryota; kingdom Metazoa; phylum Chordata; class Mammalia; order Artiodactyla; family Cervidae; genus Dama; species Dama dama. Next base: position 45,820,690 of record NC_083684.1, on the reverse strand, counting down.
GTTTTAACTGAGTTTGTACTTTCCACCAAACTGGACATATTTATTGAGACTCATAAGTTATTTCACGATTACCAACATCACTGCAATCTCAACAAACTATTTTTTTTCTTGCCAATTATCTAAATATCATAACTATAAAATATCTTAAAACATTCTCCATACTGTAAACATCTTAGCTACAAAGCTTCGAGTGTAAACAGTATGATGCATCAGAATGGTTTTAAGCGATGTTATAAAAACTGCTCTTAAAAACTAAACAAAAATGTAAAGCTTCCATCTGTTTTATGATTTTTCCACTGCTGAACGGCTGCTGTGTGCCAGTTCACTGAACCATGGCTTGCTAAAGAGATTGCTGGGGTCACAGATTGAAAAAACAAAGAGCATGTCTTTAATGGTGGGATTTTTTTTTTTCTCTCTCTCAAGTCTTCCTGACATGGCTGGAACGGAATTAAGTGTGCAGCGGCCGAGGAGAAGGGACAGAAAACGCACAGGATGCCTGTTGCAGGAGGAGCCCACACAGCCTCGCATTTTCTAAAGAATGTCATTTCGGCAATTATCTTAGGTTCTTCGGTGATGGTGTATCTGCAACCACAATACGCTCTTGCTTCCTCACCGAATTTTTTTGGGGGGGCCTGTATATACCAGTTAAAAATAGACAGCAAATTGCACACTAAGAAAAAGCAGGCTTATTTTTGTGCACATAGGCAGGTATGAAACGATGATCATTCAGAGACTGCCCTTTCTACTCTGCTCTCAGCCCTGGTCCAGGGGTGCAAAGGTGCCTGAGCAGGTGAAGGCTCCTCAAAGAGGCAAGAAAAAACTATCTTTCCGTCCAAAGGCTTGTCTCTGAGACGCTGGGAGGTGACGAGGGGAGGAGACTAAAAGAGATACTGCATTAATCCAGTGCTCAGAGGACACTGCTGCGTGGGGAGCACTGCACGGGGAGTCAAGGGCCCACCTGGGCCCACTGCAGTCTCCCATCAGGGAGACATGTGTCCTGGGAGCCCTCCTGACCCCTACCATCCTGTCCCCTGAGGCCACCTCTGAGGAATATCAGTGACCACTGGGTTTGGACTTCCTGGGCTGGCTACCTGACCCCTGTCCCCCCTCACCACCCCCAGAGACAGTGCCTTTGGAGGCTGGGGGCTTCTCGGGCTTCCTCCAGGAGAGACTCACAGAGAGCAAGACATTGCATGTCAGCCCCCGAGGCCGGCTGGACCAGGTCTCCCTGTCCCACTGCTCTCCTTTAGAAGGCAGGCGGTCCCGGGGCTGGGATGGGGTGTGGACAGCCTGCCAGGGCCAGGGCAGGTGCAGCTGGGAGTCCGCCGGCCTTCCCTGGGGTGACAAACGCATGTCGGACCTCCTCACAGGGTCCTCCAGCTCACAAGTGCGGGGTACCCCCGACCTGGGGGTCATACTCTGATATCTTGGAGAGAAGAGGACACTTGGGGCTGGAGATGCCAGGGCAGACCACCCTGCCTCTAGAAGCAGATAGCCTTCACGTCCACAGCCACCACTCAATGGCCAGCCTGTGGCACGGTTGTCACCTCCCCACCTCCCTCTCTGATTCCTCCACTCCCCAGGCCTTCAGCCGTCCCTCCTGTCACTCTACGGCGCAGAGGCTTTGCATTTGCCACTTGCCATGAGGGCCTCCCTCCCCCCCAGAGGTCCATCTCTATGAGTGGCTTTACAGGTCCTAACACGAGGCCTGTCAGGGGCAAGGGACTCCCCAGAATTCCTGGGAAGACCAGCAGTTCGAAGAGAAGGTCACCACCCAGGGGCGAGCCAAGGCCTGCGCCTGCTGCACCCTGAGACCTGAGGGCACTGGTGTGGGCATCCTTGGAAAGCAGGCCTGAGTGCCCACTCTCACCCGCTCCTCCCAAAGCGTGTCCATTTCCCATGGAGTCTCACATGCGCACCATGCCCAGCAGATCGGCGACCAAGACTCCTCAGCTGGGTGACCGGTGGCTCTTCCCCCACACTGTTCCCACTGCACTTGGGCTTCAAAAGCCCAACCCGGACCCCGTCGTCTGGGCCCTCCTGTCCCAGTGCCCGGAGCACCAGCGACCCCGAAGAACACCCAGCCCGCACGCAGCCCCTGTGGGCTCTGAGGCAGGCTGGCATGATTCCGTGCACATTCCAAATTTAAATCTGGGACGCTCTCCCCTTCCTTCACTGCTCCAGAACCCGGGGGAGGCATCTGCCTGGAAACAGCTGTCACCCAAAGGAGGAGGCGGCACAGACGGTTCCCCCGCGCGCACCTCCGTCAGAAGCTACACATCAGCCAGGGTTACTTAGCTACGGAGCACCACAGCCCGGGGGGACGGAGGCCGGCTGGGCAGAGAGCCCCGTGAGCAGGGCCCCCGGGCCCGCTCCCACACAGGCCACCCACCAGTCAGCAGAGCCACCTGCAGGGGTCCCGGGGTTCCTGCCTCATCGCAGGGCAACTGAGGCTCAAAGAGGTTAACCACTGTGATCAAGATCATATGACTACAACGACAAGGATACAACAGTTGCAATAATAAACAGTAAGAACTAGTACTTATTAGCACGTGAATAACGCCCACTGTGGGCCAGGAGCCCCTTGCTGCGGTCCAAGTTCAAATCCTTACAACAACCCCATGAAATGCTATCAGTACCGCCCTCGGACAAATACGAGGCACAGCCAAGAAAACCGGGAAGTGACAGAGCCAGGATTCAATTCAGGGGCCTCCTGCTTCCGTTCTCTGAGCTGCCAGGCTGCGCTATCCACTGACCTCGTCATGGCCATCACAGGGGACCAGAGGAGTTGAGCTTTACTGAGTTCTCACTGGGAGCCCAGGGGTCAGCTTCAGGCGTTATTTAATGTCTATTACTCACTTTATTCCCAATATACAGATACCAGGAAACGGAGGCTCAGAGATGTCGGGCAGTGTTCTGAAGGTCAAACAAGGAGCAGCAGCAGAGTGGGGAGCCCCTCTGGGGGAGGCGAGCTGGACCTGGCTCCAGGACGCTCCGGAGGAGAAGCCCCACCCTGGCCTGCAGCGGTGTCTCTGGCCAGCAGCAGGAACAGGATTTCAGCAGAGGAAACGGGACCAGCACTGGTATGTCACGCTCATCATCGTGCTGGGGACGCTGTTTGGGACTTGCTGTGGTTGCCAACTCATGTGTACTTCTCACTGAGGCTAATCTCGATTATAATGTGGGTTTATCCTAAGTCCAGAGAAGGGAGGGGGCCAAGCCCAAAGCTCCAGTTCATGCAGATGGTGGTGGGAGCCTCTGCAAACACTGACCATATTTAGGAGAAGTCAGGAGATGGGGACGCCAGCCATTCAGATCGGCAGCCCAAGTCGGTGGGCCAAGCAGCCTGGCCGGGAGTGCCCAGCGCCAGTCCTGGCTTCTCTGCCCCTCAGAGCACAGGCAGGGGTTTCTGTCACTGTCCCGTCCAAGTGCTCCATGTTCAAACAGTAGGAAGAGGACTAAGTTGAATGACAAAGGAGCATAATTACACAAGGCAACGATCTGCCCACCACCACTACCAAACGCTGAGGTCCCCAAGGACGGGCCTCCAAGAACAAGGCTGAGAAGAGGGCCCCTGAAGCCAGAGCCCTTCCCTGAGAACACAGACAATATGAAAAATGCTGGCGGGTCAGGCTGCACTTTCCTCGAACTAATCACTAATGAAGTTTGGGGTGAGCTATTTTGAAAGCAGCCCACACAGCACAACCACACGCCGTCATCAGCTGCCGTCCTCAAATGCAATTTCATTCATAATTAAATATGAAAAAGCCACCACCTTAAAATAACATCAGGGGTCACAGTTGAACTCTCCCGTCTGGGCCAGTGAATTCTGGCCTCTGCTGACCTCTCCAAGATGTTTCCCAAACCTTCCCAGGCACACACCCTTCCTCCAGCCCCAGACGTCTACCTGCTGTCCCCAGACACACTGCAGTCCTGCCTCCAGGCCTTTGCCCATCCCACCCCACCTTCCACACACCCTTCTCCCTCCTCTCTGCCTGCAAGTGCCAACCAGAATGCAAGGATCAGCCTGAGCAATCTCTCCTAAGAAGTCTTCAGCAGCCAAAGCCTGAAAGGGCCCCTGGCCAGGCTGAATTTCAATAGCAATTGTTTATACAATCCCTTTGGCAAAGGTGATCTTGTATTGCCCCATGCTCTCTTCTCTTGCCCTCCTAAGCATCCGTTGGCACTCCATGAGCAGGCATCCCATTCATTCATTCATTCATTTAGCAAATGTTTGTTTACTGAGCAACTACTATGTGTCAGACACCAGAGAAACAACAGGGAAAGCCAGACGTGGTCCCTGCCCCCTCGGAAGACATCTTCTAGGAGGACCAGATGAGGAATTCACCAGCAAACACGCACTAGATCTTTCTAGCTGCACTGTCAGTTCCCCAAGGTCAGGCCCTCCCCTACATTCATGTCAAAGCCTACACCAGCTTAGGACACACAGTCTGCTCAGAGTGTGCTGACCTGCCCACTCTTCTGGCTGGGTCACCTCTTGCCTGGTTCATCCATGCTGTGTCTCAGAACTCCTCCTGAATCTGTATTTAGGAGAAATTCCTTTGGTGAGGATAATCAGGGCTGGGTGGGTGTCAGCCCTTGAACCCGGAGGTTCCTAGTGGCTGCTGAATGGCAGCAGCCAGAGGGGCCCCACCTGGGACCAAGACAGAGAGTGAGCTCACACCCTAGCCCAGGAAGAGAGTGAACATGCAGGAACATTTTAAAGGCCACCCACCATCTGGAGGCAGCTCCGGCAAGGAACATTCTGTCCATAACAAGGGTAAACCGGGAACCACGCAGGAAGCAGCACACACAGCCTCTCAGCAAGCTGAGGGAAGAATGGATGCCCTAGGGAGCAGGTCCCAAGAGGCCGGGGAGAGATGCCCCAGGTACTGGGAAGTGGGCCAGGAGTAGGGCAGCTCAGGGGACCAGACACACACAGCACTAACCTAGCACATGCTCACATCTGGTGCAAGGCTGGGTCATGCTGTTAAGAGAGGTGGGAACTGGGTGTGGCCCGGCTTCTAGAAGCTCACAGACCTCGAGAAGAGAGGAGATGCTACACTTGTGAGGCCAGTCACACACATATGGGGTTGGGGGGGTGAGGGACGTGGCAGCATCACACAAACTCCCATTATTGGAATTTAAGATGTAACTAAGCCCCTGGCAAGGACTTCCCTGGTGGCTCAGACGGTGAAGTGTCTGCCTACAATGAGGGAGACCTGGGTTCAATCCCCGGGTTGGGAAGATCCTCTGGAGAAGGAAATGGCAACCCACTCTAGTACTCTTGCCTGGAAAATCCCATGGATGGAGGAGTCTGGTAAGCTAGAGTCCATGGGGTTGCAAAGAGTTGGACACGCCTGAGCGACTTCACCTGACCTTACCTTCAGCCCCTGGCATGTGTTATTTTATTTGATGCCCAACCCCCCAGTACAAGGTGGGGAAACTAAGGCTCCAAGATGACAAGTGCCATGTCCGAGGTCACACGGCTAATAATGGAACCAGTAATCAGGTCCTGAGTTCATTCCCACCTGTGCTAAATCCTCTAGACTCTGATCTCCTGTGGCTTCCACGTGTCGCCCCCTTCATCTCCCACCCACCCCAGAGCCCTATGCTGTTTGGAGATCTGTAAAGGCGGGTCACTGGACCAAGACCACTGGGATTCCCGTCGTGAAGAGCAACATCCTCACCACCACGTACCTGTGAGATGCTCCCTGCAGCACCGTCACCGTTGTAACGGATGAGAAGACAGGGGCTCGAGGGGAGACATGTGATGTCACACCAGCACACCCTGACCCCAGTCCCAGCCACCGTGCTGCTGCTCTCTGGGCCTTGCTCCTCATCTGAGAAGTGGGAAGGACTCCCCTGCCACAGGGGCATTGGACTAGAATTCCAAAGGGAAGAGGTAGGTTTTGGGGGTCAGGAAGTTCCATCTGACTTGCTGGATATTCAGCCAATAAGCTTTTATAAACATCTTTCTCCATCCCTCCCCAAGAATCACACAGCTCTAGGTTCAATGTGGATGCCATCATTAATACTCAACCTGTCAGAATCACGGCTTCCTACCTAAGAGGAAGAGAATGTTCTGGAGCCCCAAGCACTTCACTTTCCATTGGCTAAGTTGATCCTTTTGCTGGTTGCTACCAGCTCAGATGCATGGAGCTCTCGTTTCACTGAAAGCTGTGGGTTTGTCACCGATCGTGTCCATCAATAATCAGCAGATTAGCAGCCTGCCTGTGCAGACACTTCTATTTTCAACCTGAAGGGTGGTTTGGGGGTTTCTTTTAAATTTAACTATTCTCATTAAGGATTCATAGCACACCAAAAGAGTGATTTTTTAAAAAATCATCTTTGCAGAAAAGGAATATCAGCAAAAATAATCACTATTCCAGGCTAAACAATGAGTCCCTAATGAGGACAGCAGTCATCAGTTAAATAAACATATCATTAGGATGAGAATGGATGTGTCAACATAGACACAGTCCACTAATTTGTGTGTGTGGGAGGGAATGTCTGTGGTCCATCTTAGTGGGGTCCTGCTGGGGGTGGGTGTGCCCGTGATCTTTCACAGGTAAAGCTCAGGGTGTGGTCAAGGTCAAGGCAGGTGAAAGTGAAAGTCGCTTAGTCATGTCCGACTCTTTGAGACCCCATGGTCAATACAGTCTAGGGAATGCTCCAGGCCAGAATACTGGAGTGTGTAGCTGTTCCCTTCTCCAAGGGATCTTCCCAACTCAGGGATCAAACCCAGGTATCAAACCCAGGTCTCCCACATCGCAGGCAGATTCTTTACCAGCTGAGCCACCAAGGAAGCCCAAGGCAGGTAAGGTGGAAGCTATTGATGGAATAAGGACAGGAGGTAGACAATGGGACACTGTCCTGGTGATCAAGCAGGCCTGCCACCATGGGCAAATCCAGAAAGCTTCAGATAGAAACAGCACCAGACAAGGAGGATTAAGAAGAGGAGCCTCTTACCCAGAGGCTCTACAGCCCTGTTGGTCACTGGGGCTAAACCCTGCCTAGACACCCACCGTGGGCACAAACTCTTCACCCAGTTCTTTTCTCTGGAGACTCACAAGAGGGAGAGAGAACATGGAACCAAATGTGGCTCCAATGGAACTTCCAGATTTCTGTTTGTCTGGGATCCGACATCCTCTAGAGATGAAACTGAGGTTCTGGTCAGGAAGAGGAGCCTTGTGGATCACAGAGGCACACTCCCTTTCAACCAATGCTCATTGAATACTTCCTGTAGACCACAGAGATCCTCAGGTATAGAACGGAGGAATGTGCACTTGGTCCTTTCCATCATGGGACTTAAAGTTATGGGAAAGGGAAAGACAGTTATAGTTTGTTAAGATAATCATAGGTTGTACTAAAGTGTCCCAAAGTAAATAAATAGTTGAGGCTCACTGTTGAGCCTGATTCAGACCATCAGAATTATGATTCTACATACAGGGAAGAAAATGTTCTGGAACCCCAAGCACTCACTTCTCATTGGCTAAGCTGCTTCTTTGCCTGGGTGTTACCATGCTCAGACATTGACATTTTAGGAATCAGTGAACTAAAATGGACCAGAATGGGCAAATTTAATTCACATGACCATTATATCTACTACTGCGGGCAAGAATCCCATAAAAGAAATGGAGTAGCCCTCATAGTCAACAAAATAATCCAAGATGCAATCCTTGGGTGTGATCTCAAAAATGACAGAATGATTTCTGTTCATTTCCAAGGCAAATCATTCAGTATCACATTAATCCAAGTCTGTGCCCCAACCACTAATGCCAACGAAGCTGAAGCTGAATGGTTCTATGATGACCTACAAGACCGAGAACTAACAAAAAATTTCCTTTTCATCATAGGGGCCTAGAATGCAAAAGTAGGAAGTCAAGAGATATGTGGAGTAACAGGCAAGTTTAGCCTTGGAGTACAAAATGAAGCAGGGCAAAGGCTAACAGGGTTTTTCCAAGAGAACGCACTGGTCACAGCAAACACCCTCTTCCAACAACACAGGAGATGACTCTACACGTGGACATCACCAGATGGTCAATACCAAAATCAGATTGACTCTATTCTTTGCAGCCAAAGATGAAGAAGCTCTATACAGTCAACAAAAACAAGACCGGGAGCTGACTGTGGCTCAGATCATGAACCCCTTATTGCAAAATTCAGACTTATACTGAACAAGGTAGGGAACACCACTAGACCATTCAGGTTTGATCTAAATCAAATCCTTTATGATTATACAGTGGAAGTGACAAATAGATTCAAGGGATTAGATCTGATAGATAGAGTGCCTGAAAAATATGGACAATATGCTCGTGACATTGTAAAGGAGGTGATTATCAAAACCATCCCAAGATAAAGAAATGCAAAAAGGCAAAATGGTTGTCTGAGGAGGCCTTACATATAGCTATGAAAAGAAGAGAAGCAAAAGGCAAAGGAGAAAAGGAAAGATGTACCCATCTGAATGCAGAGTTCCAAAGATAGCAAGAAGAGATAAGAAAGCTTTCCTAAGTGATCAGTACAAAGAAGTAGAGGAAAACAATAGAATGGAAAAGACTAGAGATCTCTTCAAGAAAATTAGAGATACCAAGGGAACATTTCATGCAAAGATGGGAACAATAAAAGACAGAAATGGTATGGACCTAACAGAAGCAGAAGATATTAAGAAGAGGTGGAGAATAAACAGAAGAACTGTACAAAAAAAGATCTTAATGACCCAGATAACCACAATGTTGTGATCACTCACCTAGAGCCAGACATCCTGGAGTGTGAATTCAAGTGGGCCTTAGGAAGCATCACTATGAACAAAGCTAGTGGAGGTGATGGAATTCCAGTTGAGCTATTTCAAATCCTAAAAGATGATGCTGTGAAAGTGCTACACTCAATATGCCAGCAGATTTGGAAAACTCAGCAGTGGCCACAGGACTGGAAAAGGTCAGTTTTCATTCCAATCCCAAAGAAAAGCAATGCCAAAGAATGTTCAAACTACCACACAATTGTACTCATCTCACAGGTTAGCAAAGTAATGCTTAAAATTCTCCAAGTGAGGCTTCAACAGTACATGAACCGAGAACTTCCAGATGTGAAAGCTGGATTTAGAAAAGGCAGAGGAACCAGCAATCCAATTGCCAACATCCACTGGATCATAGAAAAAGCAGAATTCCAAAACAACATCTACTTCTGCTTTATTGACTATGCCAAAGCCTTTGACTGTGTGGATCACAACAAACTGGAAAATTCTGAAAGAGATGGGAATACCAGACTACCTTACCTGCCTCCTGAGAAACCTGTATGCAAGTCAAGAAGCAACAGTTAGAACCAGACATGGAACAATGGACTGGTTCCAAATTGGGAAAGGAGCACATCAAGCCTGGATATTGTCATCCTGCTTATTTAACTTCTATGCAGAGTACACCATGTGAAATGCCAGGCTGGATGAAGCACAAGCTGGAATCAAGATTGCCGAGGGAAATATCCATAACCTCAGATATGCAGATGACACCACCCTTATGGCAGAAAGTGAAGAACTAAAGAGCCTCTTAATGAAAGTGAAAGAGGAGAGTGAAAAAGTTGGCTTAAAGCTCAACATTCAGAAAACTAAGATCATGGCATCCAGTCCCATCACTTCATGGCAATTAGATGGGGAAACAATGGAAACAGTGACAGACTTTATTTTGGGGGGCTCCAAAATTACTGCGGATGGTGACTGAAGCATGAAATTAAAAGATACTTGCTCCTTGAAAGAAAAGCTATGATCAACCTAGACAGCATATTAAAAAGCAGAGACATTACTTTGCCAACAAAGGTCCATCTAGTCAAATCTATGGTTTTCCAGTAGTCGTGTGTGGATGTGAGAGTTGGACTATAAAGAAAGCTGAGCACTGAAGAATTATGCTTTTGAACTGTGGTATTAGAGAATACTCTTGAGAGTCCCTTGGACTGCAAGATCAAACCAGTCAATCCTAAAGTAAATCAGGCCTGAATATTCATCAGAAGGACTGATGCTGAAGCTGAAACTCTGATACTTTGGCCACCTGATGTGAAGAACTGACTTATTAGAAAAGACCCTTATGCTAGGAAAGATTGAAGGCAGGAGGAGAAGGGGACGACAGAGGATGAGATGGTTGGCTGGCATCACCGACTCGATGGACATGAGCTTAAGCAAGCTCCGGGAGTTGGTGGTGGACAGGGAGGCCTAGCGTGCTGTAGTCCATGGGGTCGCAAAGAGCCGGACACAAATGAACCATGCTCAGAAGCATAGAGCTCTCTCTCTCTCTCTTTTTTTTTTTTTTTTTTTACTGAAAGCTGTGGGTTTGTCTTCTTTTGACATCTTTTGCTTCTTTGGTGAAAAAGAGAAAGCCATGAGGGAGGTGAAGCCTTTCTGGGGAAGGGACATCTGAACCACAGCTGGGGGTAAAGGCTGGGAGTGGGTCAGTCACAGTGAAGTGGCAGGCTGCTGGTCTGTAGACATGGCCTCAGGGAGCACAGATGTCAGCGTAGGGGCAGCCTAGAGTCCTCCTCCTGGAAACAGGAGCCTGAGGCCCTGAGTCCCAACGTCACTTCTCTACATCCCTTTGGGGAGAAAAGCAAGGCTTTGAACCAGGCCTCTCAATTTCCCTGCCCCAAAGTCAAGGGTCCTCTGGGGTCCTCTGAGTTCCTCTGATTCTCCCCTAGACTAGAAAATGCAAGGTCTGTGCTCAAAGAGTGGAGGCTGATGCAAAGCTAAAGCCCCTAGCCAGCCTGTACCATAGGACCCAGGGTGCAAGAACTCGACCACTGAAGAGTGGGCTTCTGCCTCAGCTCTGCCACTTCTGTCCAAGCTGCTTACACCACCAAACTTATGTTAACATCATACAATTGGCCACAGACTTATCCAGGATTAGACTTAGGACAATTAATAATTAACATGTGGGCACCCAGAGCCTCCTGGCATTATGATAAATAAAGTATGCAATATATTACTCGATATTTACCCAACTCAGAAAACTTATTAGTGGCGCTGACATAGTAACAGAGCCAAAGCGGTAATTTTTGAGTGTCTACTATATACCAGGCATGACATCGTGCACGTGTGTATATGCTTTCAAATACAGCATCTCATTTAAGTCATGATATGATAAATATCAGCAAAAACTATTTTTCGAAAAAAAAATATCTCGCAGTACTTTAGTCTGTTCTGCTCAATCAATAGTTTTTGAAAATCAAGTAGCACCGTTCAATAATACCCAAATCGATTTTGATTTTTCTTCAGAAATTTGGTAGAGAAAGTATCTCTCCCAAGTGTAGACCCAGTAAGTTAAGTTATGCCCCAGAGCAAAATATCCTGCCACAGTAATAAATCTCCATTTTTAAAAAGTGTGTATTTTAATGGAAATATTGACATGACCCTCAGAACTTACAGCCGCACCGAACAGTGCAGGTGAATATAGCAAAGGAGGGGAGGGGGTCTTAACAGACTTTTGTCTGACCAGACCTGGGCCTTCCAAGATCTGTCCAAAAGACAGCCCCAATGAGTGCTTTTTAGGGCCATAAATGAGGTTCTCTCTTAAATGTAATTTAATCACCACTTTTGCAAATGTTTTATTGCATCACTTCGTCCCACTTTACAAAGCAGAACTCCATACCTATTACTCCCTTTTAAGCACATATTATGTTGAACAGGCTTGAAAGAGATTCTTCCTCATCTCCATCCCTCTGTCCCCCACCTCCAAAATTCCAACTAAGCATATTTTTATTCAAAGGGCAAAGTTGGCCTAGGATTATGTGTGTTTTCTGCACAAAGGATACGTTTTCAGCAAGCAGGACCACATTCCTATGAAGCAAAAATACTCCCTGTAAGCTGATTGCTCCAGTCCTTTCGGACTTTTCTCAATAAGGCTCTGTTCTGCCTACTTGCGGGTATGTGGCCCAAGCTCTCAGATGTGCTTACAGACAGGTGTTTATTGAGAGGCCTGAGACAGACCCAGCCCCAGCCCTTCCACTGCTAAGATGTCTCTCACAAGAAGCTGACCTTCTCAATATACCAATTTTTACATAGCAAGCCTACAAAATACATCTATTTTAACAAGATCCAAAAGAGCCCTCCTTGCCTTAGTGCATCCCTCTCTTTAATCCTAATTCACATTTCTCACTCTGACAATGCTCCCAAACTCTATCTGTTGGGGGAAGGAGGAAGGAGCAGTAGTGGAGGGGGAGTAGGATTGAGAAGAACAAGATTAAAGCAGCCAGCATCTCTAAGGAGCTCTTGATGGCCCGTAATTTTAAAAGGCCACCAAACTAGATCCAAAGTACACCAAACACCTGGTGATATTGGCTTCAAGAGCAGCAGGGAAATCCAAAAAGAACTCCTCTCCACACAAATGTCCAGGCCATGATTTTTCCAGAGAAAGGCATGCTTGTCCCTTTCAGCACATGCTGGGTCCAGCAAATGCCTTCCCTCCTATAGGTGGAGTCACCAGATTAGACCGTCTCCAAAGCACACAGGTGGTACCAACAACTATTTGCATCCCAAAACGATTCCTCTGGAACTTGGGCAATTAGCTGAGGCTGCATGGACCCCCAAATAACGCATCACCATTTATTGAGTTAGCAGACGCCTAGGAGCCAAGGAATCCACTGCAGGCAGCTCTGGTGACTCAGTGCAGATCAGGGTGGCCGGGGCCACAGAGCAGGCTGCACAGAGACCCCTCCGAAGAGCACCAGAGTCGGTTTGGTGCCTCGCTGGGGGCTGCGGAGGTTTCGCTGTGACAGGAGGACAGTCCCACGCAGGACTCAAACCAGCCCTCCAGCCTCCCCAAGGCCGGCTTGTTCTGTGCAGTGGGATTGGACAGACACTTCTCTACCTCCCCAGGAGTCTGCAGAGCTGGGCACACATAGGCATCTAGTTGTTCTCTGATAAGCCGAAATACAACAGACAGAGGAGCCTAGCAGACTACTACTGTCCGTGGGCTCGCTAACCCGACTTAGCAACTAAAACCACCACCACCAAGCTGATATTTCACTGATGATTAACATCACAGTTGTGCACAGAGGGCTTGCCTTCATGCCAGACACTGTGCTAGGCACCTCAGGGGTATTATTTCATTCCACCCACACCAACCCTACAGGTAGATTCCACAGCCCATCTGTGAGAGGAGGAAGCAGGCGTGGAGGAGTCTGAGATGCCCACTCCGCGGGGGAAGGTCACAGGGTCACAGTAACCTGTCCCCCACCCTGCGAACTCATTATGAGCCCCAATTCCACCCATCAGAGGGCAGACACACTGCCCAAAGGATAAAAATTTCATAGTGCGTGCCACAGAGGTGGAAGAGATGGAACCCAGGGTCTCGGAGATAAGAGAGTGTGGTCTGAAACCAAGCCTGCTTCACTTAGACGTGAACACAAAGAAATCCAAATTCACGAAAGCCCCCCGTCCCCCTCCAGCGAAGGGCATGCACTGCACGCAGGTTTGACTTCCAAACAAAGCCTGCTGAGGAGGTTGGGGGAATAATTACCGCATGCAAATGTCATGTGATTTTTGTCACTGATCTTTTAACATGCATAGCCGGGTTCATGTGTCTCCAATTCAAAATCCAAAATTGAAGACTTATGTGGAGATAATTATAAGTGAAAATCAAACGCAGGCCTGGAAAACACCCCACTTTCCTCATAAAATAACTGTATGCCAAGAAGAGCCTGGATTCCCAGAGGAAGTTGACGGGCCGGGCCGCACTGGTTGGGGCAGCCTCAGATTCAGCCAGGGGCTCTGTGGGTCCAGGTTTTGCTGCATCCCAGGGACCCGGCTGGAGCCGTGTGCCCACAGCCAGGGGGGCAACACCTTTCTCTTGCACCAATTTCAACAACAACACGTCCTTTCACAAAAGGCTGCTGGTGAACAGGAGGCTAAAATTGCAAGAGGGAAGAAAATAGGGTTTTAAAGAAAAAGATCTCCCAGCTTTATTTAAAAAAAAAAAAAGGATGTGTCTCCCCAGGGCCACTCATGCAGCTGAGGCCCATTAGGTGTGCCAGAGGGGGCGGTGCCCCTCCACCCTCGCCCCCCAGGGCCAGCTTCTCGCACACAGGCAGCACCACCCTCCTTGCCCCTCTTCCCACAACATTGCCAGAGACCAAACTAAGAGGATTCCCTAGAATAAGCAACAGGGACACGGCAGGCTGCCTGCAGGGGACTTGTTTCACTAGAGCAAAATGACACCACTGGTCAAAGAGCTCCAGCCCCAGTGAGCATCCTCTCCCCTCCCACCCGGTTCTCCCCGCACGGCCCCGGCCCAGGCTTCCGGGCCTCCACTCCCCCCAAGTCCACAGAGCAGCCCCCCACCCCACGGGCCCCAGCCCCTCCCACAGGCTTGGCTGGTCAGCGCCAGCCCGCTGCTCTCACACCGGGCGCCCTCCTGGCCGAGCCTCTTCAAAGAGGCTGCGAGCTCTCAGCTTTGCCTGCTTGCCTAGAGCGTGGCAAGAGGTCACCGTCTGACCCCAGCACTATTAAATCTTTTTAAAGTTTAATCTTCAGGGGATTTCAGCTGTAAATAAAGAACACTCCACATGTAAAAAATAAACTTACACTCATGACTTCATGCGTGACCCCGAGTTCAATTTCTGTTTGTGATTTAGCAGAGGGGAGACGAGGTATGCGGAGTGCCGTCTGCAGGCACACAGAGAGAATCGTGGAATCAGCCGGGAGAGGCCAGGCCTCAGCCCACAGTCAGGATGTGCCCCTCAGAGGAAAGGTGACACCACCAGCCCACAGGCGGCACCGCCGGGAAGCCCACCACCACCAGCGAGCCCCATCCTGGGGCTGTGCACAGGTGATCTCCGGGCTGGGCCTTTTTCCAGGACTTGGCTCCTGGGCCACACTCCCACCCAGGGCACAGTCCATAGACTCAAACTCCACGGGCAGTGTTGGACCTGGCGCTTCTAAGACCCTGGGCCAACTCACCGCCCAGGTCACTGGGGCGTCTGTGGTGGAAGAAGACAGCAACACGGGATTTGAGCCTCTCAGGAGACCCTTCCAGAGTGCTTCCACATTCAGTCTTCCCGGAGCCCCAGCACAGCCTCTGGACTCCAACAAAACAGCTGTGTCAGCAGGCCCGTCTTCCCCTGCATAGACGACTAGTGTAGTTTAGCGTATAGTCGCTCAGTCGTGTCCAGCTCTCTGTAACCCTATGGACTGTAGCCTGTCAGACTCCTCCATCCATGGGATTGTCCAAGCAAGAATACTGGAGTGGGTTGCCATGCCTTCCTCCAGGGGATCTTCCCAACCCAGGGATCAAACCCAGGTCCCCTGCATTTCAGGTGGATTCTTTACTGTCTGAACCACCAGGGAAGATGAAATGCTTCAAAGAAGCTCCACAGCCACCAGCTCAGCATCGTGGCCACATACTGGCTGCCCCTCCCTCCTCCCAGATCCCAGTGCCCACCTAGCTGAGGTGTCCAGGCTGAGCGTGAGACCTGGCTGCAGGTGGGGGCCAGAGCCCACCTCTGACTAGCGTCATCTTCTGTCCTTCAAGGGCAGCGAAGTGTGAGAGTGAGACGGTCATCTGTGCAGTCTGACACCACCAAACACCTCGCTGCTGTGGCCATGGTCACTTCCCGCAGGTTAGGAAGACATGAATTCTAACACCAGAAAACACATCTCTGGGAGTTTTCCCAGGTCAAGGAGCTGACATGGATGAATCTAGAACCAGAGATGGAAATGGCAACCCACTCCAGTATTCTTGCCTGGGAACTCCCATGGACAGAGGAGCCTCTCGGGCTACAGTCTATGGGGCCGCAAAGACTCAGACACAACGGAGCGAGCACGCCGCAGCAGCAGAACAAGAGTACTCATATGGCGAGTCTCGCTCACTGGATGACTTTAGGCAGAGGTGTTTGTTTCCTTGGCCCCTCTTTCCCTTTGTTGCATGGAAGGTCTAGAAGATATTGTATAAAACTGTTATTCACCGTTAATGCCTTGGGGAGAAATCCGTTCATCAGTCTTCAGGAAGGAGTGGAAGAAATGTCACGGGAAAAGACATGGCACATGAATATAGGCAGCAACAGTCTCGGACTTGGTTGAGGGAGGGGCAGTCAACAGAAAAAGACCACTGTGTGTTATTGTCAGTGATTCCCTTGCCTGGATCTCCAGCTAGAATACAGGCACTGTGTAGTCTAGAGATCCGCACTGTGTAGATGCTCATGATACACTGGATGGATGGATGGATGGATGGATGGATGGAGTGGTGGATGGATGGATGGATGGAGGGGTGGAGGGATGGATGGAGGGATGGATGGATGGACGGACGGATGGATGGAAAGATGTGTGGGGGAGGGGTAAATGGGTGGATGAGTGAGTGAGTGAGTAGACAAAGGGAAAGAAGAATGAGCAGATGGTTGGAGAAGAGCAGTGGGAAGCGGAGATGGTTAGATAGGTAGAGGGACACAGAAATGGATGAACAGAGGACAGGAGGGAAGGATAGTTGGCAACGGGTGGAACAATGGAGGGATTGGATGGTTTGCAGGACTGAACACCAGCCAGGGGAGAGAACCTCTCAAAAGAACTGAAACCTGTAAGACCCAACAGTGCCCCCTCCAAGCATGACCAAGACCATCAGAAAAGGGGACAGCCTCTCCCCAGACAGTGCCTGCCTTCTTTCTCACGCTGCCCAGCCCAAGAACCCTGCAACCCTGGAACCGACTCATTATGAAGTCCCCCAGTCAAGTCCTGATAGAGATAGTATGTTTATTTTTTAAACAGGAATGAATTATTCAGCACTTCTAAATCCAGAACACATCAAATCTAAAACGACACACACTGCTTTTCCCCTCTCCCTGCGTACACTCAGAAATATTCTGTAATTTCTTTAAAAGAATAAAAATTATTGATTGTGGGTGAATTAGCAACTCGAGAACCCAGATGCTAAGGGGAGGTGGGAAGTGTTGCTGGACTGGAGTTAAGTGCCTGGGGGCAGGGGTGGGCGTGAGTGCAGAAGACAGAGGAGAGGAGGAAAGGAAGGGGGAGGGGCTGGACAGCGGTGGGGAAGAGATTTGTGCCACCTCGGAGCTGCGTGGAGAAGAGACTCCCCCATGTCTGTCACCTCCCGCAAGCAGTAGAGCCACGGACTCAATGAGCAAATCTCATCCCAGTGAGGTGGCCGTGAGACCCCGTTGGTCCCTCCCTAGCTCTGGCGGGGGTGGTGGGCTCTGTGAGTGGCCTGGTTTCTCAGGAATAATAGCACAGCGTGCTGGTGGACACAGGAGTTGCACAGGGGGCCCCAGGATCCTGGCTTTGCTTCTTGTGACTGGTCCCTCCATCAGTGGGTGAGAGGGAGAGAATGTCTCAGACCCACCACTTGACCCGACACTGTACACTTCCCTCGAGGAACCAGGAGATCTCTCTTCTCAGGTGCCCAGCCCTTCTGGCAGGAGCCCTATGAAGCCACGTGATGTGGGAGAAGTCAAACCAGAGTGGTCTCAACTCCATCCTCTAACACTGTCACTCTTCGCCTTGACTTGCAGGTCTGCAGGCATTTGGAATCTCCCATCTGGGAAGGACAGTAAGGGGCTCAGATGCAGGCAGGGGTGTGTATGATGGGCCAGTGGGAGATTCATAGCTTTTGCAGGTGTCAGGCAACAGAAACTTTCAAAAATTTAGTGTGGACTCCCAACACTAATTGTTTCATTTACAAAGCACTGACTAGATGGAGCAAGAAGGCAATTTCAGGAAAAAGGCAGCTGCTTATGAAGACTGGCTACAGTGGGTCTGGCCAAGGACTAAGAATGTAATGCATGCAGCTGCTAGCCAAAGAAGCCCAGAAGGTCTCCAAGGCAGCAAGAAGACTAAGTCCCAGGAAATAGAGAAACCTGGAAGAAATGGCAGAGAAGTGGAGTGGTGTCCTCCAGCCCAGGACTTGCCCCTCCGGGAGTCTGGCCAAAGGAAATAACCTGAAATATGGAAAAAACGATCTTTTTTTTGTACAAAGATGCTCAACACATTAGTTTTTACATTAGAGAACTATCAGAAATAAATGTCAATAACAAAGAACCTATGAAGTAGATTATGTCATATCCGTTCAACAGAAAACAGCAGCTATTAAGAATGAAGGGTAGAAACAATATGGAATCTTGGCAAACTACAAATCATGTGATGCCAGGGGAAAGATATTAAAATTATGGGTGCAATTATATACAGTGAGAAATGTATATGCAAAGGGAAGACAAAAAGAAGGTTCCCAAAAGCACATGATTCATTTTGGACGCACTTTGGGGACTGGGGGAACTCTGGGTGCCAAGGTGGCTTTATTTCTCACTCCCTCTGTCTTCTGAATTTCTGGTGTTGGATTAAGATTTCCTTCATAAGGACTCGCCTGGTGGTCCACTGGTTACGAATACTCCCCACCCTCTGCCAATGCAGAGGAACATAGGTTCCATCTCTGGTCCAGGAAGGTTCTACATGCTGCAGAGCACTAAGTCCGTGCACCACAATTGCTGAAGCCTGTGGTCCACAACAAGAAGAAACCATCACAATGAGAAGCCCGCAAACCTCAGTGAAGAGTAGCCCTGGCTTGCCACAACGAGAGAAAGCCCATACGCAGCAACAAAGGCCCAGCCAGGAATCAAGATTTTCTTCATAATCATGAGCTGCAAATGTGGGGGCGGGGGCAGAATTGTAGTACAAACCCCAAGTCTTCTCAGGGCTGAGAGAAGAATGAGTTCTGAGAAGGTGGTGAGCCTGGAGGAGGGCACATGTGCGGAAGAGAGGGTGCAGAGAAATGAGATACGTGGTGGATGGGTCTCCAAACGACAGTGGAAGCTGGTTTCCTCTTACTCCACCCGACCAGGAAGACAAGGTGCCTTGGAGGGGAGCCTCCCAGGGAGGCCCGCACTGGAGGGCAAGTAATGGTGAGATGCCCTTGTCTCTGCTGCTGGAATAAAGACTCAAGAGGAATCAGGGTAATTTCTCTGTTTGCTCATTGCTACACATACCAGGCACTCACTATATATTATATGGATACACTGACTGAAATATATTGATACCTCTGTCTTCAATGAGAGGCCCTGCACACAGTGGGACTTCCTCACTGTTTACAAATTGAATTACAGGCCCTGATTCTGCTGGGGGCCAAGGAGAGATCTGAGTACTATTTAAAGGAGGAAATTAATCTGGAAATCATTTGGGTAACCCAAGTGGGGGAGGGGAGCCATTTATTCTTCCCTGGGCCACAATTTCCCCAAACTGTGCATGCTCCCACCGTTCTATCTGCAAGGCCCCCCAAGAGGCTCTGCAGACATCAAGCCCAGACCCTGCCTCTGCTTCTCCTACCCCCAGCCCCTCCTCTGGGGGGTTCTGACCCCCAAGATGCTGTGTGCTTTTGCCTGGGAACCGGGGAATAAAGAAGACTTGATGAATTGAGAAAGTATAATTTGCTCAGGAGAAGCACATTACATGATTTCTCTGAGAAAGACCAAAAACATTCCTTATGAATAGAGCCCAAAGACTTTGATTAAAATTGACTAGAATGAGTCCACTATACTTCTATTTAAAAATGAGAAGCCACTAATTCAGTTTAATTCAAAGATTAAACATGATTAAAATTTCTATAAGTTATCTACACTTAAGAAAAATAAACTGCAGTGGCCATCAAAACATTGATAGTTATTGAGAAATGACTTCTGGTGTTTAATCAATGTTATTTTTAATCATCCTTTTTTTCCCTCTTCAAGTCAGCTTCTAACACTGAACTCCATTTCATCAAGGTTGGTAAAATGTTTGGAAAGGAACAGATGTCAGAACATGGGGATTGCCAGTAACACTGATGGGAGCCAGTAATTTCTTTCCTGTCCAATGGCAGAAGGATGAAAAATAATCCAGACTGTATACAGTCATGTAAGATTTAGTGAAACATTACTGGCTATAAAAAGTAAGAATATACAAAACTATCACCATTTCCCCCCAAAACATCACTAAGAGCAGTGCATTTTTTATTATAATTTGTGAGAAATTCAACTGCAAACTGAAAGGTTTCTGTACTTTTAAACCCTCAAATATCCACACAAATACAGCTGATGATATTGATTAATGTTTATTAGCTTGTTCCAAATATACTTGCATCTTAGTCAATTCTGCCATTTAATAATTTTGCTAAATCTCAAAAATGGAGATGCAATCTTGCCTTTAAGAAGGCAGCCCTGCTAGTTATTTACAGATTGTAACATTTACATAAGAGTTTGGTTTAACAAGAGATATAAATATAGATAAAACCCTTAGGACTTCATTCTTTAAACTGCCCTCTAAAAATCTGCCCTGCAATTTGCAAACTGAATTTTGTGCAGACTATTCTTGGAAGCCTTTGTGAATTAGGGAGAACTAACTCAAAGCAAGGGCTGGCTAATCACAATTTTGCAAATTGTACGTAGCAATCATCCTCACATTGTGAAATTCAGATCTATAAAATGCTGATGTTTTAAAGTTGAAAAATAAATTAGCTCACTAGAACTATTTCGCAAAAAAAAATCAGTCTGAGGCTTTACAACTAAATTATTTGTTTAAAAAAAATTAAAAGATAGTCACATTGGCAGCAAATAATAAATAAAGGCAGAATATCATTGCAGAATGTTCCTGCCACCATCACCCCTGTGATGGGAGGGCTCCCCGCTGATGTCCCCAGCTTCAAGGCACCTGCTATAAATACTCACCTGCCTATAACACGTAGAGGCCGAAACTCCCCAGAATACATTTGTGGCCACGCCATGACTTCTATTTTAAACGCCTCCAGTGTATTTGCCTACAATCTGGAAAACGCTCTTAGACAGGGAAGGGATTAGTCAACATGTTCTTTGATATGTCATCTATTCACTTGCTAAAGCTGATTCGTGTCTGTCCAGCCAAAGAAGTTGGCCTTAGCATTGGTTTATTTGTTAAGACGAATGCCATGTGGGTTATAAAAACTGTAATAATAATACTGAACATAAGGGAAGAGAAGGAACGGCTTCAAAGGCGGTCCTCAAATCCAGAGGATCTGACAAGGGAGTCAGACTGGGTGAAGAAGATTGACCCCAAAAGGGGAGCTTGCTTGCTCACAGAGAATGGGACATGGGACCAGAGCTGCCGGTTCGTTCACAAGGAATGTTCTATAAATCATCACCCTAGGAGATGAGGTGTGTACACATGCACGTGCACATGTGTGCACCCATGCACATGCTTGCAAACACGGGTACGCACACACACACATATGCATACACACACATGCACACAGAACTCCTCTGCAGCCCCAGTGCTCCTGGAGGTCAACACAAAGGCTTGATCAAGCTCATCAAATCCTGTCTCCTCAAACTTTAAGACTTTGCCATGGTTCTTGGCTCTAGTGGAATTTTGTGATATTTAGAATGACTTGAAATAAGCTCATCTTTAAAAAACACCAATTTCATTGCAAAGGCATCCACCTGCCTAGCCATGGTCTGCATTAGTTCACTGCCTCTCCTCAGATCTGCATCTGACTTCCCCAGTTCCTTCCTCCTACTTGGATGTTACACCAGGTAAAATAAGTGTAACTGATGTCTGATTTTATTATTACCCCTCGTCCATGCATCGTGGGTTCCTTGAAGGCTGCTATAGCATAGCACTGGGCGTCCTGGAAGCAAGCAGCTGAACCGTACACCATGTTCAGATCCGCCTCCATTAAACTCAAAGGGCCCTGGGGAAGACTGGCAAAGATGATTCTATCATTTAAAAAATGATCACAAGGTCTTCGAAAGGAGAAGGTTAGATGTCCCAACACTTAGCCATCTCCCTGGGTCTCATGGAGGCAATGGTGGACCCCAGCCCAGCCCCACGGAGGTGGCACTGCTTCCCTCCAGCCCTCAGGAGCTTAGCCCATGGTTTAGGCATTTTGTGTAATACTGCTTCTAGAGAGAAAATATTTATATTAGTAAATACCATCAAGATATGATCTGCATTCAAGTGTTTTCTATAGGTAGCTGTTAGAAACAAGAAGAGAAATTGCTGCCTAAGTGGTGAAGAGGGAAAACACGATGTGTGGGCGTCTTAGAAGAATTGAGGAAATGACTTAAAATGTTACCTTTCTGCTCCTAATTCTGAATGTTGACTCAACACTCGGTTATAGGGCATACCTCCAATATGACAACAGTCAGAGGGCATGGAAATTACCCCCACCATCCAGCAAGAATGCCCAGCATCCCTCTAACAAACTGGAGCAAAGGATGTGCCCAAGTCTCATAGAAGCACACTGTGTTCAAAAGCGTGTTCCCCAAGCCTCCCAGAGCACATATGTCTGGTGGGGATGAGGTGGGGCAGAGACGCCTAATCCCTGGGCGCTGGGCTCTTAAGCAAGCCATCTCCACATACAGATATATGGGCACAGGTGTAGGACCTAAGGTCTGGAGACTGAGGAGAAATGCCGCCTGCTTTGTGTCTGGTCTGGCCTCAGAGGCACCTGCAAGCGGCTTTCCTAACACTTGTCAGGGGGCAAGGTTAAGAGCACAAAATGGGGATCAAGTCCTGGCTCAGACTGGAGCTGCCTGGGCGCCCTGGGAAGGACCGCAGTCCCCACTCCTCCACACGTTGTGTGTAAAACCAGAATAATGACCGCTGTCTTCTGGGACAGGAGGAGCCAGACCCCTGAAGAGGACCTGTGGTCCGCATGTGGTGACCGCCCTCACTGAGTGGCTGAGGCTGTTTTTAACAACAGTATTTTTACCCACTTTGCAAAGTTAAGTTATCAAGCTGCAGACTATGAGAGCTTTGGGCACCTTAAAGACCAGGGAGGCTAACCCTCATAATTGAGGGGGCCTAGGCTTGCCCATGGAGAAGGAAATGGCAACCGACTCCAGTGTTCCTGACTGGAGAATTCCAGGGACGGGGGAGCCTGGTGGGCTGCCATCTATGGGGTCGCACAGAGTCGGACACGACTGAAGTGACTTAGCAGCAGCAGCAGCAGCAGGCTTGCCCAGTGCCACGCTCTGCTTCCCTGGGCTACTTTCCTGTCCCTGTGCCCTCAGCCTCCCCAGGGTCTATGGCCAGGCTCAGCAGGGCCACATCCTACAGTCCAGGCAAGGTGAGGAAGTTGACATCCCACTTGGACCAAGAGAAGCTACAGCCAGTCAGCCCAGGAGTCAGAGGCCCAGAAAGACAAAGGATTTAGCCTTTACGCATGAGAACCAGGCCCCAGCAACTCCCTCCACATCTTTCCAAACTTCTTCAACACACACTCAGATGCCTCCCTGGAATAAGGAGCAAGGCATACCCTCTGCAACACAAAAGGATGCTCACACCTCCCTCACTCATGCCCAGACTACTGCATGATACCTGGTCTCTGTCACCCTGGCCTCTTCCACCACATGCATCCTGAGCATACAGCCACAATCCTCTTCCTAAATCTTGGCTCTGATTATGTCCTTTCCTTTATTCTAAAGCAGTCTCAGAAAATATTTAAAATGTGTGCAATAAAGGGTAACTGCCCAACATATATAAAGAGTTCTTAAAAATCAATGACAAAATAAATGGAAAAAATATTAACAAGCAGTTTATAAAAAACACAGGAGTGGCCAATACACAAGATATCAGTTGCCGTATTCATGAGGGAAACACAAACAGAAGATACCAATTTTTCTCTTCTGTGTTAATCATTTAAAGGAATGATTTTAAATATTGAATATTTAATATTCAAAATCATTCAATTCAATATTGAATATTCAATATTGATGAAGTTTGGGGAAATAAGTGCTATACACACAATATTAATATATATGTGTGTAATGTGCACATTCAATATCACTTTGAAGGGAAATTTGGTGGTATCTATTTAAGAATTAAATGCACATACCTAGTGATCCAGAAATACTACTTCTAGAAATCCATCCTACCCTCAAACTTGTTCATAAAGATATACATGTACAAATGTTCATTTCAACATTGCAAGTATAATGTAGAAAGGAAAAACAAATTTGGCCTTAATATCCATCAATAGGTATATAGTTATATAGATGCTATATTGTAGAGAATTGAATAAAAGTTAAGAATTACAGGCTTTTTCTATCAACTTGAGGTCTTGATCTATAAACAATAGTAGTAGTTTAAAAAGAAAAAGAAAAACGCAAGTCTCAAGCCATTGTACAGTATGGTCCAATTATAGTTCAGATGGTAAAGAATCTTCCTGCAATGTAGACTCAGGTTCGATCCCTGGGTTGGGAAGATCCTCCGGAGAAGAGAATGGCAATCCACTCAAGTATTCTTGCCTGGAGAATTCCATGAACAGAGGAGCCTGACAGGCTAGAGTTGGTGGGGTCGTAAAGAGCCGGACACAACTGAGCAACTAACGCTACTACTACATTAATTATGTAGAAGGAAATATGTATGTGTGGTATTATTTACTTATGTGAGTATTCACCATACATACAATGTAAACACATAATAAACAGTCTGGCAGAGTGTACAGCTAAATATGTCAGGGGTTTTTCTCCAGAGATGGGAGAAGATTTGGGAAAGGGATTGAAAGGGAGCATCTGGGTTTTACATCACTTACTCTGGCTCACCTTGAACTTTAATGGTGCACACACTAGAATTTTTATAATTCAATATTAACTATATTAAAACACAAAACCCTCCAGGCTACCCCACTGCTTCTAGTACAAAGACCAGAATCCTTTACTGGCCCTCATGACCCTTCCCTCCAAACCAGATGCAGCTCTGAAGGGCCCACTTTCACTTTTCCTCCCTTTCCTTCCCTCTGCTTATAAAAACCTGGACTCACCCTTAAGCCCATCTACTTCAGGAAGCCGTCTCTGACCACTTCAGCCAACAATAACTCCATCCCTGTTCCCAAGCCCACTCACCATGCTATACAGCCTCTTCCAACCCATCACTTCCTCTCTGAGGGTGACTCACACTGAACCATCCACTCCTCCAGAGAAGGCCATGCTTCACCATTCTCCCCTCCACATGTGTTTGTTAAGCACCTACTATGTGCTGAGTAAGGTTCTGAATGCTGAAAATAGAACAAAGAACAAAAGGTACAAGGTTCCTGCCATCAAGGAGCTATCATCTCATAAAAGAGCAAACAGTTAAATAAGAGGAACCAGATGAAAATGCCGAGGGAAAAGGAGCACAGATTAAAAAACAAAAAAAGAGCAGGAGATGGAGGGTAGGCTGAAAGGCCTCTCTGAAAAGCCATCTAGGCCAAGAGCAGCAGGTAAAGAGCCAGATAAGAAGCAGCAGGGACGGTGGGCAGGTGGACGGGTCTTGCCTTCTCCATGGAGCCGTGGTCAGGGCTGAGCACACGGCTGGCAGTTGGAACCAATGGTTCCAAACAAGCAAACAGCCCATCCCAGGCAGCAGCGGCTGCACCCAGAGAGAGGAGAGGGCTTGGACATGGTCAGGACACACCTACATACCTCTCTCCCTCCTGCCTGCCCCTTGCTGGCTCCCCCAGACACATCCCTCCTTTCAGAATAAGCAAAGGCCATGTCCACCACCTAACCAGTCCCTGGGCATGAGAAAAGGGGGCTCCGAGGCCCCAGGAAGCCTGCATCAGAGCCCCCCTGCATGGGTTCAAAGGGAAACCTACTTAGGTCAAAGGGAAAAGGTAACCCCAACAACATGAGTCCAGCCTTGGAGCTCTGCTCCTAGACCTGACCTGGGCCCGGGCCTGCAGGTCTCTCCAGGCACCTTGCATGGCCCTTCCCTGAAGCACAGAAGACAGGGTGGAGGGCAACAGAGTGAGCGGCCTTCTAAAAACTGAATCCTTCAGGATATGAGGCTTCTGACAGAGGTACCTGAGACCACAGCTACAGCTGACCCATCTAGAACCACCCGGCAGGGCGAGGATCTGGGAACCAGTGTCTCAGGAAGTACAACTCAGGTCATGTGGTCCCTGGGCTGCATGGACCTGCTCGAGACTCCACCCCACAGGGACTTGCAGCTCAGTCCATTACCCTCCCACGGATGGCCAGGGTTCCCGCCCCATCACTCTGATGTCCTCTACACCATAGGAGGGCAAGGATATCTGCCAGTCTGTAGCCTGAGGAGATAGTGGGGACCCCCAACTGCAGAGGAAGCATATGCTCCTAAGCAAGATGAGATGTCCCAAAATGAGAGCACTGGAAACAAATAATTGGGGTCGATAGTTGCAAAAGAGCATCAGAGTGTCACCATGGGCAGCACCAGACTTTTGCTGGCCTTCCTTACCCGTTATGGCCTAGTACAGCTCTTCCTCTAAAACACAGTACCAGGCAGTGAGGGAAAGAGCCATCTCTTGTTAGTGTTCAGGCCTCCAGGGTCTTTATTTGGCCCTGTGAGAAGGTCCCTAGGTTGGGAGACTCAGATATCACCTACTGGTTTCCTTAAAGGGGGGCCCCCCTGCACTTAGGATGGGGAAACCCGGTCCCAGGGGTCAGAAGCTCCATGACCAGCAGCCACATCCAGTCAAGACCTTCATGAAGTCATTCTTGGCTGAGGCTCCCCGGGAATGCTGGAAACCACTGCCTGGCTAGATGAAGGACAGGGAAGCCTGGCGTGCTGCAGTCCATGGGGTGGCAAAGAGTCGGACACGGCTAAACAACAACTGCCTGGTGGACAGCCCGTGAGACCGTCACTCCTGTCACTTGCTCCGTCCACACAGACCCTCAACCGATCAGGGATCCCCTGCCCCAGCGGACATGGGGAGGCTGCGGGGTGAGGGTGACCGTGAGGGCCACGGGGAGCAGAGCCCAGAGCTTCCGGAAGGGAAGGGGCTGCCCATGGAGGGTGTGGAGAGGGTGGGCTTCTCCCTGGCCCCTGGGAAACAGGGCTGCGTGTGGCCAGACCGGGATTCCAACCAGCCCTGGCCAGGGAGAGAAAGTAGAGGGAGGGAAATGGGGCAGGAAGCCTGAGCAGAAGTCAGTCACCCCACTGGATCTCCCTGGAGGCCCCTTTTCCCCACTCAGGGGAGGCCCTGGAGGGCCAGCTCTGCCAACAGAGAGGTGACCAGAAAACTCACTGTACTGGGCAAGGAAGACTAAACTACCTGGGAGCTGCCCACTGCTACCCAGCTTTACCTGGCCTCCAGCAAGGCCCCAAGGGCTGCAGAGGCTACCACCACACTCCAGAGCAAGGTCCCCGAGAGTTCCAGGGCTCCCTGCTCACTGTAGCCCTGTCTCCTCGCTAAGACACCTCTGAGTTGACTCTGAACGTGCTCTGCTAGGAGGCTTACTTCAAGCAGGATCTGGAAGGTTCTGGCCTTTTCCTTTGATAGGAAGGAGAAAGGTCTGGAAGGTGTGCCCTTGTTATCCCTGGGGTTGGGAGAAGCCCCGGCCTTGCAGGGCCAGGGCAAGTGCTAATGTCCCCATTTCACAAAGAAGGAAACAGGCTGAGAGAGGGAGCTGACATCCCCCGTCCCAGGAGTGTCGGGCGTGGACCCCAGGCTCCAGGCTCTCAGGATGTGACTACACGGAGCCCAAGGCCTCACCCAACACCCTCTGCCACGGAGCTGCTCCAGCTCACACCCTCCCTGCAGCCTTTTTACACCGAGTGCCCCTCTGTGGAAAGGGGGAATCGTCCAAAGACAGAACCCATTTTTACATTTTTTCTTTTTGCTTTTTTTTTCTTTTAACTGGTTTCACACAAAAAGAAAATCAGTACTCTTATAGAAACACCACAGGTCTGACTAAACCAGAGGAAAAAACAACCCAAGAACCTCTAGAAGCTGGTTTCAGTGGGGAGTTTAGACATCCAACCACAGGGCCTAAAATGTTCAGTGTATCTTGGGCCGGGCGGATGTGGGGAAGGAGGCAGAGGAATCAGAACCAGCATTTCATCCACCAAGACAAGTTTTCTCCTGGAAAGCCAGGACAGCCTCTCTCCCCATCCACGCTCTGCCAGCATCATGGTCAGACCCTCCTCCCCTCAGCCAGGGTCACACACATCACATGCGTGTCCTGGTCCCCCCAGGCCCATCCTCTCTCAGGCGCCTCCTTTCTCCCCCTGCACGAGACCAAAGCCAAACTATACCCAGATGTTCAGAAGTGTGGAGCATGCACCCATGGTGAGACATGAAATTTGCTTTTTAAGATTTTGTTTTTCCATGCCTTTACCTTCCTGTGTCTTAGGAAAAACGTAAGTAGCTCCCTATACTCATGATCTCACAAATACCAACAGGACCAAGCTAACCGAGGTAGGAGGAAAGAAGGGCAGAGGGACAGAAAGAAATGAATACAAAGACGCT
>NC_083684.1:45660000-45790000 GCF_033118175.1 Dama dama | reverse complement strand
CTGTGTCTTGTTCAGAACTTCAGCCCTAAACCAAGGTGGGAGATTCCCTGCTTGTCAGAGAACACTTCTTCTCCACATAAGTCTTTAACCCTGATGTTAGGAGATCTCCCTGGTATAGCAAGCTGGGCAGGGGAAGGGGGTGGGCGACTTGCAAGCAGTACAATGATGAATCAATGTAATCCAAGGGCCCTATAAGGTCACCAAAGACCCATCACACAGCCCACTTCCCAGGAAATCATGGGGAAACGGCATGGAGCAAAGAGGCAGGAGGAACAGGCTCCTGGGGGGTCAAGGGAGAGCAATGCGCCTGCTCTGAGCCCAACTGTGCCAACAGAGAGACTTCCCAACCCTTACAGTTCCCCAGTTGTTCAGAGAGGAGCAGCTCTTTGGACAGGAGCCACGGGGGACTCTCACAGACCTTCCTGCCAGGCCTCCACTCCTTCCAATAGCTGACCGTGCACTGTAGTAAACAGTTCAGATTTAACAGATGAGGACACTTAGGGCTTAGATAGTTCCAATGTCCCCTTCCCTGCCATGAAGCAAGAGAACCAAGATGGCATCCAACTCAAGAATTCCTCCCCCATTGGACTTGAGTGCCAGCTTTGCAAGTCCTTTAAAAAAAAATCTTCCCTTTCTAAACCTTTCTCCCACCCCATTTCAGTCTTTAGAACTTATGACTGATAATCCTCTTTGTTTCAAGAAAAGCATGGCTCATATAAAAAGAAAAAAACATTCACAAGATTACATGGAGAGATCTCCAAGTCCCCCCTAAATAATGCCATAGCAGTCAAGTTCACCTCAGTCCACATTTTTGAGTGTTTCTTAGGATGATGTTACCCTTTATGCACCAAGCTAAAAGAAAAAAACAAACACCTCAATCTCAAATTGCAGCAGGTAGAATCTGGGATTCAGCTCTCAGTTCTAACACCCACCTCCAAAGGTAAGAGCTGGCACCTCCCTTGAGACGTGCTTCGTAACTTCTCCAGAACGTCGCCATCCATCAGCCAGAGCCCGTGTTAACACAGGCCTTCACATAATGAATGGTATACTTCGCAGATTTCTGTTTCCAGAAAAGAATGATTTAATATCATAAAATAAAGCTTCAGACCTCCATGCCAATTACTGTGTTTAAGTCATCGAAAGCCACCCAGGAAGGTTAGGGGAGCATGCCAGTGTTAAAGGAATGTGTAACCCATCTGCAAAGAGAGGCCAAGCTATGCTGCTTTCTGGGTAAGAAGAGCAGCTCACTAAAAGCTTCAACACAGTGAGAAGAAAATGTCAGACACCACAACCTCACTGCATTGGCAATAAACACGAGCCAATAACTAAATCATTGTCGCCGGTTTTACTTGTGGGTCAGGCTGAGAAATACTGAAACACATAATCAAGTTCTTACTGTATTTTAATAGAAAAAGGAAAACCATAGAGATCATAGCCTCCTGACAATTCCAAAAGGCTATGAAGCAACAAGGACCTGGTAGGGAGATAGGGACTCTCAGTTGAATGTGTGAACTGGCAGCGTGCGAACTGAGCAAAGAAGCAACCTTCGTACCTGACTTTTCTGTAGGGCTCTGCTTAAAGTCTGCTTTGAGACCCCAAATGAAAGTTTCCAAAGAGGAAAAACAAAAATCTACAAAACTAAAAACACCCTTCATGTAAGACCAAAGTACCTGAGGGTGCAGATGGCTGAATCTTACTGTACATGTCCTCCAGCCCTGGGAACAATGCCCATCTAGTTGCAGTGTTCTGTAACATGACAGCCACGCTTCACTCAGCAATGACTAGCTTTTGGTTTAAAAAAAAAATTAAGGCAATATTTCACAGATCAATCAAACAAAGGTATGGTTTTCAAATTATTTTAACATCAAGTGTCTTTCAAAGCTCTAAATATATATAAGGGGATTAATTGTAAACTTCCCCCAGAAACCCAAATTCAAATTCATGTTGCCATGCGAATTCAATGATAATAAATTACACTCTTCTAAGTAAAGCATCCACTGTAATAAAACACCCAACCTAGAGAACTTAGAAGCCCTGATCCCAGCTAAAAGGATTCATGCCTTTAGAATTCTGGGCATATATATTACTTTTCTGTCGGTTCTCTCAACTTCTCTCAATTACTGATGTTCTCTATGTAATGAATTTTCTGAGGTCTGATGTGTGATTATGGCTATATTTTTATCTATATGTTTTGTGGTTCTTGTACTTAAGCTTTTTGCTCAGAAATCCTTTATTAAAAGTACTAAATTGTAAAAAGCACATTCATATTTCATTCAGTGTTCCATACAGAAATGTGAATTTTTGCAGCAAACACAGCTGCATAAAGAAAGTTACCATAAAATAACACTCTTAGACTATAGATCTCTACTCTTGGAACATTTCAGTTCAGAAGTAACTTTACTGAAACTAGATTTTCTAGAACATTTCCATCTTCTTCCTACCACAAACTCATCACTACATTTTCAATTTTCCAAATCAAAAATCAGACATTAAAAATTCCGTTTGAATCTCGTGAACCTTTAGGCAAAAGTCAAAAGCAAACCCAAAGACATTTCAAACTTGGTTTGTCCATCTCTGAGATCCTGACAATTTTCATTTGTTCTATCAAAATAGTAGAGCCTTACAAACCCAACACACACACACACACCCATGTGGTAGTGACAGGTCTTTAGACCTTAACTTGAAATGATCCTGGGTGTTCATTGGAAGGACTGATGTTGAAACTGAAACTCCATTACTTGGGCCACCTGATGTGAAGAGCTGACTCATTTGAAAAGACTCTGATGCTGGGGAAGATTGGGGGTGGGAGAAGAAGGAGACGACAGAGGATGAGATGGTAGGATGGCATCACCGACTCAATGGACATGAGTTTGAGTAAACTCCAGGAGTTGGTGATGGACGGGGAGGCCTGGCGTGCTGCGGTTCATGGGGTCGCAAAGAGTCATACACAACTGAGCGACTGAACTGAACTGAACTGAAATGAACATGCAGAGGAAACAGGAATCTCACTGTGGAGTGAGAGGGCCCAGGTATGGAGCCAGGCAATGGCACGGCAGAGACAAGATAAGGGCCCCCCTTGAGTCCTGCAGTTCAAGCCAACAAGAGAGGAGAGGAACTCAGAGACTGACCAGTGTAAACGAGCATCTCTTTGCAAAACATCTCTCTGGGGAATGCACATGCAGGCCTGGCCAGCTAGCAAGCCGCTGACCTTTTGAAAAAAAGGAATGTAGAATTAAAACTGCCAATAAGGCAAAACAATTACTCAACACACAGATTTCATGAGCAAATGAATAAATGAGTGAATAATGTGAACATTTGTCAGTGGTAGTCAGCATAATAAATGAATCTGATATTAAAATTTGGAGGAAAAGAAACTGATGTGACCCTCTGTCAAATTACATCAGCCCACATGTGAGGGACCTGCCCAGGCCCTCGGTGGACAGACTGAGGATGGGTCCTCAATGGCACATGCCTCTCCCGGTTCTCAGCGGCCCCTCCTGCCTAAAGACCAGCTCCTAACTGGAAAGGCTGGGGCAGACCCAATCCTGTCTAGAAGAGTCCTCCAGCTGACTAAGGGGACTGCTGGACCCCGAGACCAGGCCCAGGGTCCCCAAACGAACCAGGACACCTGGCCAGGACAGCGTGGGGTGCAGGATAAGCCCACCCACTACAGAGGCCCCAATGCCACGTTCAGCCTCCCACGTGGATGCTGAAGAAAAGCAGAGAAATCACCAATCACAGCTTCTGTATGAGGGAAGGGATTGGGTTCAGGATGTATCTGAGGGACGTGGAACCCAGGCTGAAGCTCCCTGGGAAAACTGACTGAGAGGATGCCCACTTCAGGGCACACCTCTGGTCCCAAAGCCTTAATTAACCAAGCTGACTGAGAGCTCTCCACCCTCCCCACGCACATGGGGTGCTCAGGGGGTGCAGCGAGAACACCAACTCTCCCTTCGCAGTCTCTGCTCCTAGCAGGCTCCTCCTGCCCAGTTCAAGCCCATGCAGATTTTGTCCATTTCCCTGGTGGGGAGCCCACACCATCCACCCCAGTTGGAGAACCGAGGACCAGAAAGAAGAAAGTGCAGCCTCTCAGGCCTCCCCAATCTTCTTGGATTATTTTCCTGGGCAATTTCAAGTAAATTGAAATTTTGCAAAATTTCAGATGAACAAATATGCTGTGGACAGACCTGTCTGTTTGCCCCAGGTAGTCTCCCCAACCCAGAGGTAAGGAATAGCCAGGAGCCCTCCCAAAGCCACGGACCCCTCTCTGATGGAGGCACCTTTGCCAACTGGCAGAGAGCTGCAAACACGCCCTTGCTCCTAGAACTCCTCCTCACTAAGGGAATTTGGGCTAGTCTGTTACCCATCATTTCCCCCAAACTGGGGGAGATAAAGGCACTGGCAAAACACCTGCAAGGCTGGTTGCTCCATGGGAGGCAGTCCTGTGGGTCCTGGCCTCCCACCCTCTGTAATGTGGCCTCCACAGCCCTCTCCCCACACCCCTTTCGTTCTGGACTGAATGGGAGCAAGGTGCTACTCAGGTCACCTCATCTGTCAGCCCCAGTTTGGGGAAAATCACCCTCTCCTTCCCCCTTCACTGGGAACAGGCCGCATAGCCCACCAACCAGGCTTCCCCCTCTTGAATCAGCAAAGTAAGGAGGGCGGGAGCTGGGTGACAAATTTGACTCCAGGTCTAACCAATTCTCTGAGACTCAGCTTTCCCATCTGGAGAATGGGGTAATGATTTTCTCTCCCTCCCTTCAAGGATTTCTGTAAAGCTCAAATAGAGAAAGCATAAGTGAGCTGGCTTTAAAATTTGTCCATCAGTTCTCCAGGGCAACAACCCCAGGATCTCAGACTATGTTTCCTCAGAAGAGGCCCCGAGACCAAGGCTGAAGAGTAGAGGTATGTGCAGGAGGTGATCCCAGGAGCGGCCAGGGTGGGCTGGTGGGG
The DNA here is from genome assembly GCF_033118175.1 of Dama dama. Taxonomy (NCBI): domain Eukaryota; kingdom Metazoa; phylum Chordata; class Mammalia; order Artiodactyla; family Cervidae; genus Dama; species Dama dama. The sequence goes on along the minus strand of NC_083684.1, from coordinate 45,785,047 downwards.
AAGTTGGGGAGGAAGGAAACCAGGACAGAACGGGCTAAGGAGTGGGCTAGACTGAGGCTAACTGGGCCTCCATCGCACCTCGGTGCTCCGGGACCCTGAATGGGACCCACATCAGGTGGTCCCAGTAAAGAAGTAAAGAGGCTGGGCTCCATCTGCCAGCTGCCATCTCAGCACTGAAGAGGGCTGTCCTGGATGTACTACCTCCCCAAACTCCCAGCATGGGCCACGTACACTCCAGTGGAGAGACAGACAGACAGACAGAGACAGAGAGCCCAGGCAGAGCTTCCAACACGTGCCTTAGGCAGCCGCAGGGGGCTGTGTGGGCCAAGGGATACTGCCATGTCTGGCCATGTTAGTGTCAAAAAACAAACCTGTAACCAGACACTTTTCATAGACAACCTATATGTGTGCAGTAAGTCACTTTAGTCGTGTCTGATTCTTAGCATCCCCCATGGACTATAGCCTGCCTGGCTTCTCTGTCCATGGGATTCTCCAGGCAAGAATACTGGAGTGGTTTGCCTTGCCCTGCTCCAGGGGATCTTCCTGACCCAGGGATCAAACCCATGTACCTTATGTCTCCTGCAATGGCAGGCACATCCTTTACCACTAGCACCACCTGGGAAGCCCTATAGGTGTCCGCTTTCCAGAGAAATCATGAAACTAGCTGATCATAGACACTCAGTGAAAAGAAGCACTTTGGCAGCTGTCCTGGGGTAAGCCCCCAGTCAGCCCATCTCTGTCCTCCACTTTTGGCCTTGGATCCATCTCTCCATCACACAGAACCTGTCATGGGCACAGATGCACCAGCTTCTGAGCTAACCAGTGGGACTGGGACAGGGTTCTGCCCTCCAGGAGTTTGGAGTCATGTCTGAAAGATAGAGTAGGCTTGATGACGGTGAGAACACAGTGACATGCCTTATCCCCTTCCCAGGAGACCTGGACATCAGCAGGGCTTGAGAAAACCCTCCCTTAACTTGGAGCATCTAGGTGTTGAAAAATAATAGATAACCAAAGAGTCTAGAACCAAAATGCTTACAGGTGAAAATCTCATGTGTCCATAAAATCCACTGAATCAGAACCCCTGATTCCTTGAGCATCTCTGCTAATGGAGGTCTTCCCGCATTGGTATTCCAGCTCCCATGTCAGGAAAAAAAATATGTAAAAACCACAGATAAAACAGAGTTTATAGCCTAGTAGAGGAATAGAGTGTGAACTAAGTAACTTCTACAGCACCACATATGACATCATCCCCTGTCCCTCCTCTGCCAGCCAGACCTGGGGAGTGGTACCTGGTGCATCCATTCCGAGCACAGAAGTGCTCTCCGCAGGCAGGCACCGGGGTTCGGGGCCAGGCGCGGGAGGGACGCACAGCTCTGCCCTCCGGGACAGTGAGGGGAGGGCAAAGGCCAGCCTAGGGGCAGGTCAGCCTCATGGAAGAGCATGGGGCACTCCGGCCTGGGCTACTGGGGAGTTTATGTGCAGGATAGGGGTGGAGCTGACCTTCACATCCCAGGTCTCTGTGCACATCCTGTGGGATCCTGCATGGGACCCTGCAGTGCAAAGCCAAATGCTACAGGCATGGTGAGCAGGGACTCAGCCCCAAAGACTTGAAACCCCGGATTGGAGCTCCCAGAGCTTGCCTGCAGCAGAGCTGGAACCAGAACGTCCCCCTGGTCCCAGAGCCTCCTCCATGCGGCCATGCTCCCAAGCTCTTCCTCCTCCAGGACAGAGCCTTCCACCTCCCTCGGGCTTTTGGAGCTTCAATTCAGCCTTCATGGGAGCTTCTGAAGAAACTGGGCGCCCTTTTTCCCCTCATTACTGTGATGATGCATGTACTATCTTATTTTAGATGATTTCCTCTGCCTTACCCCCAAGCTTTTTTATGAGTGATCGACAAAATACTGTATACAAAGTTATAAAAACTGTATAATGTGCTCAAAACTGCTCTACATCTTTATTTAACATCAGTGTCATCGCCATGAAAGTAACCTAGGTCCCAGCACCTTGACATCAGCTCCACCTCGGCCTGGCGGAGCTGGGGCTGATGTCACTGAGTGCACACAGCACCTGGCAGGGACCTGTCTGCACCCTGACTGCTAATTCCCGTATTCCCTGGCCTTTTTTTTCAGCATCATACATTATATTTAAGTCTCTCCAGCAATACAAATTTCAATTTGGCCAAGCTCTTTAATATTAATAGTTGTCAATCCAAATGCAGAGTGCATAATAAAAAATTTAATCGAAACGAATAGCTCACATATTTCTCTACCTCCTAAATATAGTTACCAATTAGACAAAAGATTTGGTTATATAACTTTGTAGAATTAAGGCCACCTACTAAAGACCACCAGTTAGGGCTAAGAAAGCCAAAATACCTGATTCCTTCCTGTTAATTACTTTGAAAAACAGAGCGCCTCTCTCCCTCTATGTTCCTTTATTCACTGGTACAGACTGTGTTAACGGAATTCACAGGCATGCAATTCAGGGGAGACTTCGGAGCTAGTTTATAATCACAAAGTTATCAACAATGATAAACCATCATTTCTGCAGCACTTTACAGTTTACAAAGCCCAGTCACTGGACCTTCTCTGGTTGAGAGGGAGGGATAACACAAAATCACCACCATCACCACCACCCCATTTCACAGACAGGATAATTGAGGCTCAGAGAAGGCAGAGTGCTGCTTGGCAAGCCAGTCAGAGTGGTCCTGGAGCCCAGGGCTCTGACCCCGGGTACCAGACTTCCTCGGCTTGCTTCAGCTTTCTCCTCCTCAGACACAAAAGTACTGTCAGTGGTCATCCCTGTCTCACGTGAGAACTAAGGTGCTCCTGCCCCCATTTCCCTGCTGAGAACTCACAAGTCACCACTGGACCAGGGTAGCACCGGTCCCCAGAGTCTACCAAGACCAAAACAGCACAGCTGCAACACCTCCTCGGGCGGGGCAGGGATGAAGGCAGACTTTCCCGTGTGACCACGGAGAGCCTGTCGGGGAGTCCCAGAACCACAGAGCCAGGGTGACCCCTGACAATCCAGCATTTCAGAGACTCGCTGACCCAGAAGGGACCCTGACTCTCACATCAAATCCAACCCCTTCATTTTGCAGCAGCAGAGGCAGTCCTAGAGTCCACGGTCACGGTGCCGCTGAGCGGCAGATTTGGGGGACAGAACCCCCCCACACACACACACGCTCATGCTGGTGTGCCCAAGCGCTGAGGAGTCCAGGGGCCTGGGCACCCCCCCACCCCGGCCTGGCCGTGGCTCCCTCGTTGCAGTGCATCCTGCTGGGCACTCGGGGTATTTCTCCTGCAAACGACTGCAGGCCTCCTTCATGAGCTGCTCTGGGCTCGGCCCTGAGCTACATCAAGCAGGAAGTTTAAATGAAATAGCTCCCAAGTTCCTTAAATGGTTTAATAAAACATATACTGACTGCAATGTGCAGTTTATAGTGGCAAACTATTGCCCCTCAGTTGGGAAAAATGACCTCCAGTCGGCAATATTCCTTTCAGCTTCATGATTCTAGTCCGCTGTTGGCCATTCCCTCAACCCACCGGGCAATTCTTTTCCATAACAAGGCCGACTGCAGCCACCGCGTGCGTCACTGCCGAAGGTGCCTCCACGAGGCCCATTCCGTGATGAGACAAAAGGCATGGTGGACAGTTCACACTGACGCCTGCCGAGCAAAGGAACGCAGCTCGGAGAGCAGGGAGACCCAGAAAATAGGTGCAGGGGCTTCAGAGAGCTTCAGGGAAATTAAATGCGGGATCAGATAGAAAGGGGTATGTGTGTGTATGTGTGCGCGTGTGTGTGTATGTGTGCGCGTGTATGTGTGTGTGTGATCCCTACTCAGAATCACTCAGAACCAGGAAGGGCAACAAGTTAATCAGATCCGGAGGGGAGTGCCTGAGCTCCACAAACGCTCTTGGCATCTTCAGCCATAAGATTTAGAAAACGCAGGGAGGGTATAATGTGAATTTTTAAAACTCTACTGTGTTAATAACAAATAGCTATTAATAACGCTTCTAATCACACATGCCATTTCCGATATTTGGTGCTGAAAGGTTCTGCCTCATCTAAAAAAGTACTGGAATTTGACTGCCAGAAACTGATGACCTTTTATCCTAAACTGTGCATTGAGATGGCTTGTTAAGCTCATTAGTATTATATGGTGAATTAGATTAGACATTTTATGATTTTTCAAAAAAGCCTTTTTTGATATAAAAAAAAAGCAGCAATTTCCTTTTTTGACATTTTTCATTTTTAAGGTAATAAAAATGGCACATGTGTATCATGGCATAATGGATTAATTAAGGAATATTATGTTTATCCTAACTCTTAACCGAGTTGTACATCTTCATAACTCACTCATAAAAATTAATGCATTATCTTATACCACGGGATGATAGACCTATTTTTACCAAACCTGCTCAGAATACATTGTTCTAAATTGGATTATTCTGAGAAACAGTGGATAGCATATTCTGATATCATCAATCCAGAATTATATTGTTATTTTAAAACATTATATTAATATATATAAAATCCAAACCTTCTTCTTCCTGTGGCTTTGAATTGTCAGGCTATTCTGGCTCTTAGGAGATCAAGCTGCTCCCTCCACCTACACTCACACGTAGCCTATTCTATATCTCCTCTCATTCACAATTTATTTGTTGCTTAAAAAAACACATGCACTGCATCATAGAATCACCGGACAATATTTTTTGGCTATTTCTTTGTGTCTTGATGGTAGATGTGAATATAAAAGAATATTCATGCAAGATTCATAAAGGCCCCAGATTTCTAAATCAACAGATGAAAAATCCCTAAAAATAATAATGTCCAGATGTTGCTTATTTAAATGAGCTGTTGCCATTTAATGTTGCCAATCACAAAAGTGATAGAATTTGTGAATTTCAAGGTATTCATAATTTACAGAGGATTATAATTTTTTTATCAAGGGAGCATCCAGGGTGATTAAAATCGGCAATTTCAATAAGTACAAATGATTCTCTCACAGAGGCTACCTTTATAACCTTGGCCTCACACCACAAAGCTCACACTCTCCTGTTGCAGACTTTTTCTTTTCCAGGCCCCCTTCAGGGGGAAATGTAACTTGCCAGGCCTAAAATGCAGATTGTTTTTAATGTGCTAGAACTTCAGAATTGGAAGGACTCTTAGGAATCATGTAAACCTAATTTCTCTTTTTATTGGCGAGAAAATTGAGGTCCAGGAAAATGCCTTTCCCAAAGTCCCTCAGCTGAGAAGAAAGAAGCTTCTGGAATCTTCTGAGGTGCAGATTGGTGTACTGTCCATCCATTAAAATATAGATTCAGAGTTAATATAATTCCAGGACACTGGCAATACCAAAGGAGCTTGTGAAAAATAGACATTCACAGGCCCCTTTCCGCTTCCCAGATAGCTCAGTCAGTATAGAATCTGCCTGCAATGCAGAAGCCCAGGGTTCGATCCCTGGGTCAGGAAGGTCCCCTGGGGAAGGAAATGGCAACCTATTTCAGTACTCTTGCTTGGAAAATCGCATGGACAGAAGAGCCTGGCAGGCTACGTCCATGGGGTCACAAGAGTCAGACACGACTTAGCGACTGAACCACCACCAACCACCACCAGTCACCACGAGGCCGCTTTCCAGACCGGCACACCTCCAGGCTGGGGCCTGGGAGCCTGCACGGGAAGCTGGCCTTCCCACTAATTCCTAAACCACCACCACAAGGCGCTCCCGGGCCCACGTCTCCCAGAGTCCTAAAGTTTCCTGGGAGTAAGTGAGATAGAATTAAGGAGTCAGCAAGCTGTTCTTCTTTTGTAATTGACAATGTCAAGGTGCCCACCCCAGAGCTACCAGCACTAGGAAACTCGCATCCAAACTGCCACCATGAGAATCTGTATCTGATAGCTGGGAGTGTGGGTGGCAGAGCCCAGCCTGACACGTGCGAGACCTCCCTCTGGGAAACCCTGGAAGAGACATGAAGCTCCACCCTCACATTCTTGGGCAAGGCTGAGCCCCCCGCTTCCCTGGTCCTCAGCACTGCCCAAGCTGAAGGAAGAGCAGGGCCCCTCCGCACAGCTGACGATGCGTGTGTGATCCACGGGGGACACCCGGGGTCACCTGGGCATGTGGCCTCTGGCGCAGCCGCAGTCTGGAGGCTGGGCTTGACCCAGAGCATGTGCTGATACGTCTTTGATTTCTGTGGATTCCGAGACTTAGCTCACTGTTCTAAAGGGAAGGGGGTGCTGGGAGGATCTGGTTGGATCCTTGGGGGCATGAAGTCTATGGGGAAAACTCACCTCACATAGTACACTCTCTGCAAGGCCAGGGGGCTGCTGCTCTATGTATGGACTGCAATTCAGCACAGACTCACGACCTGGGCTGCTCATTTAGCCTTGTGAAAGGAGTACCTGAGGAAGAGGCTCACCTCAGCACACAGCCACTCCATCACCTGAGCCGTCAGCCACTCTACAAATTCTAATATCTGCATCTCATCTTTCAGCTACATCTTCCCAATACCCTGCAGAAAAGATGGCATGTGTCCCACCTGGGTGGCTGGCATCTGTGTCCCTGTCAGGGGGAAAGGTTTATCTCCCACCTCACAAGATGTAGCTCCATTCCAGAACATGTCAGCCATCCGAGGTAAACAACCTTTTTAAAGTTCAGTCATAAATACCTCCAAGGCTCAAAAAAGAAATGCCTTAGGGTCATGTGAGTTCTGTTATGAACAAGAAAATCACTTAGGTAGAAATTGTGATAAGTTGGATGTAAACTTTCCCACACCTATCTTTGCCAGACACACTAAGAGTTCATTGAATTACATCTAGAAAGACTCTGGTAGTAAAGCATCTACTGAAATTAGTGTTCTCCATGCATGCTGAGTCCCTTCAGTCATATCCAACTCTTTGTGACCCCGTGGACTGTAGCCCTCCTGGCTTCTCTGTCCATGGGCTTCTCCAGGCAAGAATACTGGAGGGGGTTGCCATGCCCTTCTCCAGGGGATCTTCCTGACCCAGGTCTCCTACACTGCAGGCAGATTCTTTACTGTCCGAGGTGCCAAAACAGCCTTTCATTAGACCCATCTAGTTGAAAGATGGACAAGCTGAAGAGACGGTGCTTGGTGTGAGGCTGGACTGGGCTACAGAGGATTTTGGAAATCCTGTGGGAAAGGTCTGAAACACAGGGGAAGCCGCAAAGTTCTGGCCACTGGGAGGGTCTTGGCGGGCTGGAGCCTCACACTGATCGTGGGGCATCTCACACCATCAGTAAGCTTCTGCTCAGAAAGCTCTGCTCACACGTCTTCTCGCCTCTGCCAAACCAGCTCTAAAAATTCTTAGACCCAAGTCACATCAGGGGAGCCCAGTACAAGTGCAAGATCAATAGCAGGCAGCTCGAATGAGGGTTAAAGGATGCTGCGGCCCCCACCCCTGAGGGCGCAATTGATGACACTTGGAAGACCACGTGTCCCTGTGTGCTCCCTCCCCACCCCCCATCCTCTGACCCGCGCACCCCGGGTGAACAGGGAGAAGAACTCGCTCCAACACGACGTCTCAGCAAGAACCTGCTGTGTTGGACACATCCCGATCCCCAGGGCTGCTGGGGCAGAGAGCAAGCTCAGAGCTGGCCAAGCCAGCACTCTGTGGTTAAAAGCAGCAGCCACAGAAGCAAGACCTGGACCCAGAGATCCACACACCCCTTCCCCTGGCTGGTTCCCAGACTCTCCCCCAGGCACTTCTGCATAGTCAAAGGCTGCAGGAAGCGGGGGTGACCCAAGAGGAAGCTCAGTGGCCAAGGCCTCCTGGGTCTGTGACCAAGGACAGCCACAGTGACCTCTTCCAAGGGGCTGGCAGCTCTGGGCAGCCACAGGCTCTGAGTGCCGTCACCTGGCCCAAGCCTGTCATCTGGGCAATGGACCTGCAGGACCAGGGGGCCTGCTCTGTTCTTCTCCCCAAATACCAGCAGGACAGGCCTTGGCCACGTGCTCCACTCCCCTGACCAAGAGCAATGCCCGCTTCCCCCCAGCCTGAACGACTGCCACTTTCCTCTACCCTCTCTTAGTCTGGGAGGCAGCAGCAAATCCTTGGGATATACAAAATGGGATAATGACAGTACTTATTTCATGAGGTCGTTACAAGAATTAAATGAGGTCATGCCCATAAACTGAGGACAGTGCCTGGCACTTGGCAAATCGTCACTCGGCCCCAACAGCTGCCCACACTGGATTTCACCAGAGCTGGGCTGCAGAACGCCAGGCCGGGCCTCCCGAGGCCCCCCAGGAGGTGTGAGCACTTAGAGACAAGAGGGGGCGCGCAACACCTACTGCGCAGATTCGGGGCAGAAAACAACCACATCTGGCAACAAAGAGGGCCAAGGAACCTGCTTGGTTTTCCTCTCAATTGGAGAATAAATATTCACCAGCCCCATGATTAAAAGCCTTGCCTTCAGTTCAGAGGTTTGCAAACATTTTTTTCTACCCACAAACCTTTTCCAAATGAGAGCTTACCAAGGGAACCCACTGCGTAAAACAGATGGCCACGAAGTGACCCTGGTCGGAGGGGCTGGGGGATCCTGGAGCCTCCTGCGCCCACTCCCTTCTGGTCTGTGTAATGACCACTGACTTAACTGAACTTATTAGGCCAGGGCTTCCCAGAGTGCAGTCACTGGACCAGCATCAACAGTGCCTCAAAATTCGTTAGAAATGCAAATTCTTGGACTCCACCCCAGATCTTCTGAATCAGAAGTCGGGGTCGGGGCCCAAAGCTGTGTTTTCACAAGCCCCCCAGGCAACTTCAGACGCCAGTGTACCAGCAGTTCGTACCCAGGGACACGTGAGCACCCACACCAGTGTCTCCCCCCGAGGGGACTCCTGATTTGACTGGTCTGGGGTGGGGTCCACTGGTGAGTCTTGGAAGTTCCTCAGGCAGATTGGTGAGCAGCCACCTCATCTCAGCAATGTGGCCCAAGGAGCAGCAGGAGCAGCATGGCCCGGGACCTGTTATCTGGATATCTAATATGATATATGGAGCTCTGTCCCCCAGACCTACTGAGTCAGAATCTGCGTGTTACCAAGATCTCCCAGGGGGCTGTGCAGACATCCCTGGCACCCTGGTCTAGGTGGTCCTGTTGAAGACCTGGAAAGAATCTCAGACACCACATGGTCCAAACCACTCACCCCCTGGGTGGTCACCTGAGGCCACATGGCCTGAGACTTCCCAGGGGACCCCAGCTACTGCAGCAGGTGGGGGATCAGAGCCAGCCTCCTCACTCCCTGGCCAGCTCTCCTTCCTACGTCCAGCAGCCAAGCGTGCTTGCCTCAGCCTTCCCTCTGAACATCTCTCTGTCTTCAATCCCTGAGGCCTCAGAGGAGAGAAGGGATGGAGGCTGCTCCTCCTCCCTGAGAAGGCAGGAGGCTGGAGGTGTCCAGGGTGGCAGAGATTCCCACTGGCCATTCAGAAAACCCCCAACACCTTTCCAGGGATGCTGCCACTCACTCTCTTGTTAGTGGAGGCCTGATATTAGTTGGGATGTCACATTTCTAGAAACACTGAAGTCGTGTATAAACACACGCATATTGGGGCCTGGAGAGGAGAAACAGAAATTTGGTGAATGAGTCCAGCATGGACCATGCTTACAATTTTTACTGCAGACACTGTCTCAAGTTTTATTTTGTTAAGAACAAAACCTATACTGTTTCGCCATGCTCATAAGAGCATCATATGTGCTATTAGCTGTGTTTAGACATGAAACAATCTACACATATGGACAGGAGGACAAGTTGATTGTCCTGCAGTATGTCAGAAAGAAAATAAAAATGGCTTTAGGGTAGGGAAAATTCAACATATATCTCATCTCTACCACCACCCTGACAAATACACACAAACACACACATACACAAACACATACATATCCTCCTCCCTATCCAAAGTTTCCTCCCCTTTGGACTGTCAAGTTTGGCTCACCACCAGGCCAAGAACCAAGTTTAATCTTTAAACAGAAAAAAGTCATAGATATCTCCATTTCCTGGACATATGGACATATGTTACCACTCATTTCTCTCACTTTTTCTCAAGCACAATGCCACTACCAGGCTAATTCATCCCTTGAGCACCTACCAAGCACCTACTAGATGCAGGTCCCTTGCTTGAAGCATCACATAAATTTTCAAGGATGAAACTCAAAATCCAAAGTCACTGAGGTCTCTCTTGCATTGTGCTAACATGTCGTTCACATGTGCTAACATGTTGATCACATTATCAACTCCAGTTAGCATACTTCCCTTTGTGCAAAATGAATTGAGCCAGAAAACTGCAAGGACAGGAGTCCAGTTCTGCCAGGCTTAAATCATAGCCAAAAGTTCATGAAATACATCACTGTGCTTTACTCTGCAACCACACGAAGCCTATTGTTGAAACATAGCAGCTCCTGCAGGGGGGGAAGGCCGTATGCTCTCAAATGTGAAAGGAAATCCCATCTCTTTGCTTGAGATGGACATAAGGCCAACCATTTCCTGAGCCCCAGTATCCCCAAAGTACTTGGATTAAGAGATTGTTTCCACCATGAGCACAAATATATAAAATCAACTCAGACTTTCTTAAAGCAAAAAACTATCCACTCTCTGTCCTCGGTATGAGTATCAGAAGGCTCCTGGTACCAAGTCCACACAATGTGGTGGACCAAAAGAGTGGCAAGGAGGGGACGAGTCAAGAGAGTCAGCTGCCTGATCCCTCGTTAGCAGCAGCTGACCATCTGAGTCCAAGACGCCACCGGGGTGCCCAAGACTCTCTGTGGAAATGGGAAAGCAGTCTCCGCATTTGGAGAAAAAGATCTGAGGTGGGTCAAAGAGATCCATGCCAGGATTCATGCCAAAAAACATGTGATACAGAGAATGAAGGGGGAAGAATCAATTAGTGCGTTCTCCTATGTAACGTATATATACCCTGGCTTTCTTTTCTCTGGGTTAGGGAATAATTCATTTTTTTAATGCAAGAAGTGATCGATTTGCTTGGCTTTTCTTCTGTCCTAAGGAAATGCTATACATGTAGATGCAGGCATCCTGAAACTACCTCCTGCTTCAGCGGAGTCGAGAGCTCATCCCACCATGCAGTAGAGGACATGAGTCTTGGAATTTAAATAAAAGGAACAAAGGAAAGCTCAGCTCACCTAGCACCTCCTCCCAGCTTCATTCTCGCCCCCAGTTTGCCACCTCTCCCAATCACAGCATTAGGTTTTTACATAATTACAATTCTTTTTCGACTAGGACCTGATTTCAGGCTCACTAAAACCCCAGTAAGCACTCTCTGTAAAGAGCAATATCCAAACAATCACATTTAAAGTGAGGGTGACCAGCACACAGGGGCAGGCCTGGGCCATCCTGGTGTCTTGGTTTACAGGCCATTTTCTGATGTGTGATTTGTAAGTTATCTTTGCTGAGCCTCAGTTTCTTCACCTGCAAAGTGGGTTGCTGAGGAGATTACACAAGATAAGGGGTCCCAAGATCTGATCACAGGGTAGGGTTGGCTGATGCCTTCTGTAAAGGGCCAAGTGGGAAATATTTCAGGCTCTCCAGGCTACACAATCTGTCCCAACTTCTCTACTCAGCCATTACAGTGTGAAAGCAGCCACAGATGATACGTAAATGAATGGTGCTGTCTGTGTGCCAAGAAACCTGCATCTAAGAACACTGAAATTTGAATTTCATGTAATTTTCATGTGTCACAACACGGTATTTTTCTTTTGATTTTTTTCATTCATTCAGAAATGTAAAAGCCATTCTTTGCTTTCACAAAAGTAGGCAGAACCACAATGAGCTACCACTCCACACCCATTAGGATGGCTACTATCAAAAAAAAGCAGAAAATAAGTGTTGACAGGAATGTGGGAAAAAAAATGGAACTCTTGTGCACTCTTGGTAGGAGTGTAGTAAAATGGTGCAGCCACGATGGAAAATAACATGGCAGTTTCTCAAAAAATTAAAATTACCATATGCTCCAGCAGTTCCAAAAGTGAAAGCAGGGTCTCCAAGAAATAGTTGCACACTCGTGTTAATAGCAGCATTATTCACCATAACCAAGAAGTAGAAGCAACCCAAGTGTCCATTGATGGATGAATGGATAAACAAAATGTGATATGTGTAACACCCACACACACACACACACGCAGGAATATTATTCAGCCTTAAAAAGAAAAAAAGTCTTACCACTGCTACAACACCTTCAGGGCATTATGCTAAGCAACATAAGCCAATCACCAAGGGACAAATACTGTATGATTTCACTTATACGAGGGACCTAGAGTAATCAAATACATCAATACAGAAGGATGGTTGCCAGAGGATGGGGAGAAGAGAATGGGGATTTGCTCTTTAATGGGTACAGAATAGCATTTTGGGAAGATGAGAAAGTTCTGGAGGTAGATGGTGATGACAGTTGCACAGTGTACTTGATGCTACTAACCTGTAAACTTAAACATGGTCAAGGCAGAATTTTTCTGTATTTTATCTGAATTGTTAAAGTATCTCTAAATGTTAAAAAAAATAAAAAACAGGCAGTGTGCCAGATATTGACCCCCTAACCAGGCTAAGGTTTACCAGCTCCCACCATAGGACACCACAGTAAACATCATCCCCCAAAAAAGGAAAATGTGGGAACGTTTCGGGTTACAAGTGAAAAGAGGGCAAACAAAGATATTTCTAAGGTTTATTCATTCCAGTCTTTACCAAGCACCCACTCTGGGGCCAATAACCCTTCGGGCAGAGACACAAAAATAGAGAGTGGGGAGCACTCCAGGCCCTAGAGCCCAGGCCTTCCCCCTCGCCGGCTCAGCGCTGTCTGAAGGAAGTCCACCCCGCATGTGTGCCGGCTTGCCCTTGCTGGTGGGGGGCCGGGGGGCGTGGGAAAGCGAGGCGGCAGGCCACGCAGGCGTGTGCGGGGCTCACACATGGCGGCACACCCTCCTCGGAGTGGTCAGTGATCTTGTCAGGGACGGAAGAGTTCAATGACTACAAGGGTGAGTTTAATTATATGTTGTCGCTGACTAGCAGTGGTTCCGATGGTACAATTACACATGTAATTTATCAGCAAGATACTTGCATACATAATAAACCAAAAGCAAAACATTAAATTTCAGTGGATGCTAAAAATACAAGATTGGACCATGACGCAGAGCAGTCTCACTTGCAAGGGGTTGGGGAGAAAAGCCAAGGACCTCCCCTCCCTTTTAGGAGCTGGCTGTCCCACCCACTGTGATCACGTGGCATCCAGCCCAGGAATGCACGCCCCAAACACCAAGTAAATCCCAAACCCCCAGTGGTGTGTCAACAACGCTCCCTCCACAAAGGAAATGGGATGGGGAAGCTGACTTAGGAAACTCACCACCCTTCTGACGTTCTCTGAACTCGCTAACCACGGTCCCAGGGGTGCTGGGAAGACCGTATGCCTGGCAACTTCTCAAAGTTCCTAGCTCCAGCACGAGTCTGAAAATGGCCTATACTTTCCTTAATCTTGAATAAAGACAGAGAAAGGGAAAAGGTGACTTATCAGAGAAAATGAAAATGCTAATAACAGCAACACACTTACTAATTACCTATTTTGAGCCAAGAGGCATTATTTTACTTATACAATCACATAGATTACTTGCACTGTCTACTATGTTGTCATCATTGTCATCCCCAATTTACAGATGAGAAAAGAGAGATGCAACGAGGCTAATCCCTTGACATGTGGTCATATAGCCAGTGCATGGTGAAACCATGATTCAACCCAGGAAATATGGTTCCAGACTCCATACCTTTGCCAGGTTTAGAGGTCATTTATCTCTCTTTATTATTATTCATTATTTTCTTACCAATACCACTACTTTATCCATTGTGCAATAATTTAAAAGTCAAGGATGGAGTAACGTTTTACCCTCATCACTAGGAATACATTTCCCAAAGACTGGTACCCTCTGTGCTGGGACGTGGGAGCCTCAGCCTAGTGCCTCATGATAGCAGAGCCCAGGTAGCTGAGCATCATCCAGTCCCAAAGAGATCCAGCATGGTGGGGCTGAAGAGGACACACAAGAGCCTCTAAGAGAGCATGAAATACAATATAAACTACAGAGTTTTACCCAGGAGACAGACAACCAGTCATTTGGACAGGAAGTCTTCTGAGCCTCATAAATTCCTTGCCCATGTCCTGCTTTGAAAGAGGTCACCTTCCCCTACTCCGCCTCCATGTCTTCCACCCCAGTATGTATGTCTTCATCTGCATACATACCCTGGTGGATTCTTAGAGTTACTTTCATAACAAGGCATCCATATGGTTTCAGCTTACAGAGATTGCCTGGCACAGTCCCAGACATTTTGTTTTCTGTTTTAAAGACTGGATTGAAAAGGAGAGATAATAAGAATATCCTTCTATAACTGACCATTTGATGTAAAAAAAAAAAAAAAAATGTTTGGGAGGGCAAGGGATAAAGAGATAGTAAAAAGTGGGACTTTCATTTGAATTTCTGGACTTACCATTCTAAGATCCTGTCAGGGTTTGAGATACAGTCCCATCCATCCACTCATCTACCCATCCATCTATCCCTCCCTCCCTCCATCCACCCACCCATCCATCCGTCTACTGATTCACCCATCCATTCATCCATCATCTACTTATCTATTCGTCCACTCATCCAACTACCCATACATCCATCCACTTGTCCATCCTTCCAGTCACCATTTTTATTGAGAACCTACTATACAGTGAGCATCATTCCAGAAATTAGAAACTAATACTGAACAAAATACAGCAAGTCCATACTCTCTCCACATTTACACTGTACTAGAATCCCAGGGACGGGGGAGCCTGGTGGGCTGCCGTCTATGGGGTCGCACAGAGTCGGACACGACTGAAGTGACTTAGCGGCAGGAGAGACAGACCAGAACCAGTAAAGAACTATGTCTCCAAAATTATTCCTGCATCAAACATCACAATGTATTTTAAATCCTCCATCACAGAGGTAAATCAGAGACATTTCCCTCACTTGTTGTCACCATCGATGATCAGCTGTAGAAACAAACAAAAGTGTGTTCTATGGAAATGCTAACAGTACAAAAACATATTCCAAAGTGGCAGAATCATTTGAAGGCAAATACTACAGGCAGTATTTTTATGACAAAAGCTTTATTTCTCATCTTCTCTATCCTTGATTTAAATATATACATGTATGTGGGTGCACACGTATCTAGATTCAAGTATTTCAATATAAATTTTGTATTCAAAATACTTTTCCTGATTTCAGTTGATTGCATATTTCGAGCCAGTGTTGCAGCAGTAATTTTTGTTATGAATCAAAAACAAGGATCTTTCTCCCTCCCTCACCCCCTCTCTCTTCCCTGTGTTCAACAACCTCACTTTCTTCCCCAACTGTCTAGCCTTGGGTCTTTGCAACCCCATGGACTGTACCCAGGCAGGCTCCTATGTCCACGGAATTCTCCAGGCAAGAATACTGGAGTGGGGAGCTGATGCCTTCCCCAGGGGATCTTTCCCACCCAGGGATCGAACCTGGGTCCTGCATTGCAGGCAGATTCTTTACATCATCTGAGCCACCAGGGAAGCCCCTCATTAGCCTCAAGAAGCCTAAATATTCAGGCTGCTTTCAGATCTGAGTGATATCAAGGGCAAAACCTGTTTCTACTCATACATTCTCCTGCTGAAGGTTTCTGGGGCCGTGGTGGAGGGTGCTGAGGCACTGGCGAAAGCCCCATCACAAAGGCACCAGGATAGAAGGACAAACCTTCCCACTTTGATTTGAGTGTGTAATTGTTTGAATACATCTCGCCCGTACTACAATAATGTCATCCTTGGTTGACACAGATTTTAAAGCCCTTTGAAAAGGTGGAATGTTATCAATGACAAGCATGATTATAATGGGATATAAGTGGAAGAAGCTAAGAATCAGGCCCTCACTTGGGCCAGGCTCTGTGACAGAGATGGGGGCGGGGAGAGAAGTTAGAGGGCTGCGTTTCAGCTGGGAAAAGGATGCAGAGTGAGCCATCAACCACAGAGCTTCTCCCCCACAGCCAGAAGATGTCCCAGGAAGCACCAGGAAACCCTGGAGCTCCAGCTGGAATTCCCCCACACCGCAAAAAAAATCTGCTCATGCTCCTATCACATTAGACCAGAGGTTCTCAAGCAGGCCGACTGTGCCCCCAGAAGATATTTGGTCATTTCAAGAGACATTTTTGTTTGCCACAACAGGGGAAGGGATTCATAACTGACACCTGGTGAGCTGAGGCCAGGGATGCTATAAACCACCCAGAGTGCACAGGATGGCCCCACAGCAAAGAATCACCCAGCCCAGATTGTCAGCACTGCCAGGCCGAGGAGCCCCGTCTTAGCTCCAGAGAGGCTGAGCCAAAGCCTCAAGAAAAAAGGGACAGGTCAAG
The DNA here is from genome assembly GCF_033118175.1 of Dama dama. Classification (NCBI taxonomy): domain Eukaryota; kingdom Metazoa; phylum Chordata; class Mammalia; order Artiodactyla; family Cervidae; genus Dama; species Dama dama. The sequence goes on along the minus strand of NC_083684.1, from coordinate 45,768,635 downwards.
AAGGAGCATTTCCAGGAAAGGAGTCTGAAGCTGCCCCCCCAGCTCCCTGGCCCCTCCTGCTCACCAGCAGACGGAGGCAGGTGACGAGAGTGGATAAAACTGGGGACGGGAGAGAGGAGCCTTTGAGCCAAATTACTTGCTCTTTTGCCTTTTGATCTAAAACACACTTTTCTTATTACATGTCAGACAGGACTGGAAATCCAGCCATTTTTTTTTTCTTCAAGGCAAAACAACCCAGGCCTCACAAAAACACAATAATCTCCCTGGCAGATCTCTGGACTGTCCAGCCTCTCCCTGACAAATCACAACTGTGCCTACAGATGTCAAATTCACCCACCAAGCCCAATCAAATGCCCGGATTACTAAGGCAAAGAATTGTGAATTTCATTAAATATGTTAAAGGGGAAAAAATCAGCTTTGAAAAATAGTAATCCTGTCTTTCAACAAAAATATTATAGGAAGCTATGAATTTGGTAGATCCGAATAGGATGTTGGTACATGTTTTACTAAGGTAATATAATGGCACACTATTATTAGATCACATTAATCATTACTGTGCCAACGGCGCTGACAGCCCCACTGAAAAGGATTGAAAGGCCTGGTAATGGATATAAATTACCCATTGTGTGATAAAAGGATTTTTACTAAGAAGGTAAGAATAAAACAGCAAATTTCTAATATAACTGTTGTGTAAAAACCAAAATAAAAGTAATCCACGGTCAGTAATATCCACAAAATCAGAAGTAAGCACTTTTTCAACAAGATAAACTCACAGTAAAAAATATATATATATATTCAGTACAGTACAAAATTAATTTCTAAGTGCATAATTCCACTATCAATTTTCCTGGTTTATGTAGTGACCTCTGAGGCCCATGGTCAGGAGAAGGTGGGTTTGGCTAATCAGATCTCAGGGTGAGTTTACAGAGGTGTCGGGGCAGCCTCAGAGGAGGGGGCCGCAGACATCAAATACCAGCACCGCCCCTTCTCCTTAAGTTTTTAGCGTCATGTGGGAAAAACACTCCATGACTGAGTTTGTGATCTTGAGCCCAACTGAGGTGACAGGTACCGAGCCACTCAGACATAGGTTTCCTTCAAGACGGGGCCAAGCCACAGGACCACGCACTGAGAGGTGGGGAAACGGGCCACGGGCGGTGCTTGGAAGAGCTGCCTGCTTTAGGCAGCCACCCCACCAGCTCGCCAGCTCTGGCGCCCACTGCCGGCTGGTGGACAGAGACTCTGAAGGATGTCATGTGAGAGGCAATGAGGTCAACCTCGCGGGGCTTTGTGACCCTGTTCTGAGACCTTCTGAGCATGTCTTGACATCACGTAGTCATGCCATCCAGGAGACCTGGGACCCATGCTGGGTCCCAGAGACCTTTGAATCTGGAAGCTTCTCCAAAGCCCAACCTCTGTCCACAGAAGCAAAGGAGTAGCTGGGAGAACTTCCACCCAGCACAAAGGTCTACAACCCAGAGAGGGCCACCTGGTTCCCCACAAGTCACAGGCAGGATCCCTTCAACAAACTGTAAATCAGTGTTCCTTACCAGGCGAGTCTGAAAGCAACGGAGCTGCCTCGTGGCGGGTGGATACTCTTAAAGCCGTGGTGGTTCAGGAACTGCAAAGATAAGACCTGTTAGAGATTCTCAGCGTTGGACCCATCGACTCCAATAAGACAGGTAAACAACACTCAGCCATGGTAACAATTAAGACACTCAACTAGCGTCTAAAAACATTTAATAGCCCCACTGCCCCAATTCATTGAGCAATTTTTAAATTGGGAACTATATGACCTCTGCTGCAATAAACCAGATTTGCTCAGCTTCTTTTAATGGGAAATTGCCACCTGCGAAAAGAGAAGGGAGTGGGGCATCTCGCCGTCTCTTCTCTAGGTGGATGGAAGAAGAAATGAGAGCAAATAAGGGTGGTCTCTCTCTCTCTCTCTCTCTCTCTCTCTCTCTCTCTCTCTCATATATAGTCTTCCCAGGTGGTACTAGTGGTAAAAAAAAAAAAAAAAAAAAAAACCCACCTGCCAGTGCAGGAGACTTAAGAGATGCGGGCTCAATCCCTGAGTAGGGAAGATCCCCTGGAGGAGGGCATGGCAACCAACTCCAGTATTCTTGCCTGGAGAATCCCACAGACAGAGGAGCCTGGCAGGCTACAGTCCATGGGTCACAAAGAGTCAGACACAACTGAAGTAACTTAGCACACACACACACACACACACACACACACACACTTATTGGAGAAGGGAATGGCAATCCACTCCAGTATTCTTGCCTGGAGAATTCCATGGACAGAGAAGTCTGATGGGCTATAGTCCATGGGGTCACAAAGAGTAGGACATGCCTGAGCAACTAACACACACACATATGTGTGTGTGTGTGTATGTGTGTGTATATACATCCCTCCTTCCTCTCTTTCCTCTCTCTTTGGAATTCTAAAAGTGACTGAGAAGGTACTCAGGGTTCTTTTTCTCTCACTAATTTAAGGAGGCCCCTACAGCAGACCACACACAATTTCACCCAAATATCAATTGGCTACTCCTGTTCAGTGGCCAGGGCAGCTCGCAACGGCTCCAGACCAAGAACCGACAACTGGACCAGGGGTCAGGGGTATTGTGTGACATCAAAGTCCTCTCTCTGAACCAAGACCAGGAAAGCAGCAGGATGGGATCATGGCCCAGAGGGAAAGCCGAGATGCCTGCCACAGTGGCTCAAGAGCCAGCAGTTGGGGTGACTGAGGCCAAGCCCTAATCTGTGATCTGCAGCTCAGGGCCAGTGCGGTGCAGAAGCTAATTTGCTTTGCTGTGTTACAGAAGAGACTACAGGGCAAGCAAGTGTTCTCTCTTGACAAACTGTACATTCTGATATTGCAGAAGTAGAATTCTAGTAGAGAGCCAAGGAGGTGTCTGTAAATGAACTAGAAGATGTATTCGGAGAGTACGCAGTGGCAGCCCCAGCCCAAGGTATTTGAACATCAAACCACCGACTTGCAACATTCCATCCAATTCCGAGATTGATTTCTGGCAACCAAAGAGGTGTTTGCTGAGTACATGCTAGAAGTGTTTTCTCAAAGTGTAACAGGGACACTGCTATTTGTAAACGAGTTTCTACCTGACTATCTTGAGACAGAAAGCAAGTCGACATCTCAACCATCTGCATGAGGACAGAGATTACAAGACTCTCTCTGTCCTCGATCAGATTATCTTCCACATTTTGTGTTTTCTGTATCACTCAACACTCAAATCTAGGCAGTGTAATACATACACTCGAGCTATGCTTTACCAAATTCTACCGGAGCCGGGAGGAACAGGCCCAGTTGAAGCTGCAAAGACACTTTGCGCACAAGGCTCCTGACATTTAGGGAGGAGACTGCAGGAGGTGGAGGTCAGACCCAGATTTTATATCCAAGTTGATGGCCTACAAAATTCAAGGACTATTCTCCAGGGGCTGTTCACTTAGAAGCTTCGTACGTTCCAGTAACAAGGAGAACATGGCACACTTCTTCTGGGGAAATCCCACTTCTGCATGTCCCCCGGCTTCACGCCCCTAATCAGACTGCCAGCTCCTGAAATCTGCCCAGCGTCAGAGCCACCCGAGGCCCCAGCACAAGCCCTGTGCCCTGGTTGGGGCTGCACCCTCGTCGGGGCTGTGCCCTCTTCAGGGCTGTCCCGAATGGGTAGGGGGTTATCCAAAGGTGGCTGCCTGCCTAGGAAGCTTAGCCTAACAAGCTTCCTGCTGGAAGAGGAACCTGAGGAAGGGAAATCAAGTTGGTATCATTTGGGCCTTGGCGAGCCAGTCCAAACAGGAGGGGCTCCTGGTGTCTGATGTCATTACATTCACAGCAGGTCGGGCAAAGGTGATCACATCAGACACTGATGCTCTAATTCAGGATGGGGAGGAAGGAAAATGCCAGGGCAGTAATTCTGCCTTCCTCGATGAAAGAAACAGCTCTTCGGGTACAAGTAAGTAACTCGCATTGAGAGATAACCTAGTAACATAACCTGGTCCCTGACATGAGTCTCCCCTCATCCCTGCCTCCCACAGGGACCCCACACTGAGGAGCCAGGCAGGGGGACACCCAGGAGACATGGCCCACAAGCCCAGTTTGGTGCAGGTACCACCAGATCGGAGGAGGGGTAGAAGAGGGCAGATAACAAAGGCAGCAAAAAGCGTGGCATGGCATGAGTCAAGGGGGGCTGGGTAGCAACCACCTCATCAGAAATGCCTGAAACTCACAAAACTGATCCCCCTGCCTCCCCTGTAAAATACACACCAGCCCAGGGGAGCAAATGAGTTTAGGAGACCTGTTCGCTCAGTGGCTCAGACCTTCTGTGTGCCGAGCCCTGAGGCAGGCTAGGGGCAAGCAGATCTGCCACGGGATCCAGGAACGGCCCACTGTGTGAAGGGTCTGGTGGGACAGGGAGCCGAGAGGCGGCCACAGTGGGAACCAGGGAGGAAGCGCACAGAACATGAGCCCTTCAGCAGGTGCAGGCAGGGCCTCGAGGGAAACAGAGATGGAGGGAAGGGGAGGGCAAAGGTCCAGAGATCCTGCCGTGGGGCTCGAGCAAGCAGTGCAGGGTGACTGCAACTTGGAGAAGCAGCAGAGAGAAGGAGAGAGAAGGCAGTGGGGAGGGATGGAGGGATCACTTAGAGCCTGAGGCACTTCTAAGGCCTCTCTGAGGAAGGGGAGGGGAGCAGAGGGGATGGAAAGCTCTGAGAGAGGGATTTTGAAGGGGGGGACACAGAAAAAAAAGTGAGAGGTGGTCCAGGCAGCTCTGGGGTGTCCTGGCACACAGTGGGCCCACAGTGTGGCATCCCTGTGAATCTGCTGGGCCCCCACTAGGGGACAGGGGACCCCCTTCCTCCTGAGTTCTCCCAGGAGAGACATGGAAGCTCTGAGCGGAGCCAGGAAACCTTCGTGGGGCAGAGCCCAGCCTCTCATCCTCAGACACAAGGGCGTCAGAAGATAAGCAGACATGCCACACATGCTCCCCTCGCCAGGGCCTCTGTAACGAGCCCCAAGTTGAACACAAAAGATCCTTCCTCTAGGCAGACATGGTGCCTTCCCGTGCTCATTACACACCTATCTGCCACTCTGCACCAGGACAACTGGAAGGTCCTATGAGTGATAACGAGAGTTACCATTTCCTGAGGACCTGGTACCAGGCACCACGCTGAGACCGGTTCCCACACCACCAGGGGAAAGGGCTGTGCCCTGCTCACCTCCCAGGCCCCAGCCTCTGGCAGAGGGCTCTGAGTTCAGTGAATATTGTGCAGCAGGGAGGAAAGGAGAAAGCGGGGCAGGGAAGTAAAGAGAAAAGGGAAGGATGGAGGGAGTAGGGCAAGATGAAGGGACAATAAGATAGATGGGGGGATGAGATGGACGGAAGAAAGGAAGGAAGGGCGGGAGGGAGGAGAAGGTAGTAGAGATGGAGGGAAGGAAAAGGCGGATGGAAGGGAGGAAGGAAGGGCTGGCTCACCTCACCCCTCCCCTGGTCCACACCCTGCTCCAGACGCTGGCCCTGCGGGAGGCAGAGTGTATTCCTGGAGATACCCCTCCCCAGGGGTCGCTTGGAGTTTCAGCAGCAGGAGCAGGGCTGTCTGCTGTGGAGTCTGGGCTGTCTGGGGCAGATGGGAGCCGGATAAACTGCTTTCCTCCCAGACAAGAGTTAGGAAAGAAGGATTCGGAGACAGAGCAGCCGAACTCCCACAGTCCTGTGTCTGGAGAAGGGTGCAGCTAACAGGAGACACATCTGGAGCTGTCTGGACCTCTCACCCCAGTGTCCAGGGCCAAGGCCTCTGAACCTGCTGGGCCATGGGCTCTGCTCCGTTGGAGGGACGCACAGAGGGGTACCGGCTCGAGCCACGTTTCCAGGGGACACCTCCTGGGGCTACATCGCCCCTTCCAAGGGTCTGGGTGCCTTTCCCAATTCAGTGCTCAACATTCTCCAGGCCCACTAGGGACAAGGGCCAAAACATGGTGGACTTGAGACTTCCACTCCAAAGCACTGACAGATTTTTTATTTCTTTCTCTGAGACTCAGAGGGATAGACACAGCCCCAGTGACAGCCCTCATCCTCTCTAGTTCTCAACAGAAGAGGCTTCCTGGTGAGGAACGCAACCTGGGAGAGAGCCTGGGGGACTGAGCCCCTCATTCAGCCCTCACTCATCAAGTGGCTCCCGTGTACCTAGCCGGCTTCTACCTTCTAAGTTCCAGGGACACAGCATAAGCAATATTTCTGCTTGTGCAAAGCGTACATTTCAGTGAGCAGTGACAAATAAAAGTAACATACAATATGAGCAAATAATAAGCTCTAAGAAGAAAATAATCTGGGACAATAATGGACAGACTCATCATTAGACAAGGCGGGGACCCCACTAAAATGTGACCTTGACAAGGGATGAGAAAGAAGTAAGGGAGTGAGCCCTGTGAACAGCTGGGGGGAACTTCACAAGCAGAGAAGCAGCGAGTGCAAAGGCCCTGCGGTAGGACAGAGCTGGTGTGTTCAGAACAGCAAGAAGCCACGGAGCCAATAGGCATGGACAGTGAGCGGGGAAATGGGACAGGGTGGGCTACTTAGGATTCACAGACCTCAGCAGACAGTACGAAACATGGGTTTTATTCTGAGCCAGCGGTAGGGCTTGAGTGAGGGAATAACATGATCTGATTTGCCCTGTACTGGCTGCGGTGGGGAGAACAGGCAAGAGGAGCCCAGAGTGGAGGCAGGGAGACCACTGGGGAGGCTGCAGCAGTTGTCCAGGTGAGGGAGGAGGCTGACCTGACCTGGGCTGAGAGCAACAGTGATGGGGAGGAGCAAGCAGATTCAGGATGCCTTTTGTATGGAGTCATGGGACTTGTTGAGTAGGACGCCAAGTGTAAGGGGCGCCCAGACTCACCCTGCGCTCATCCTGGCCCTGGAAGCTGGTGGCACAAGGCGCCATTCCCTCATCAACCCACGGCTCAGGTGCAGAAACCATATGTTTCTGATGCTTTGACATCTGGGGCCTTACTGACCCTGCAGGGACAGCTCCTCCCAGTGGGAGCCAATTCCCAGAGATAGCAAATGACTCCCCTGGGAGCACATCTTTCATCTGCAAACCAATCCAGAGTCCATGCCCCAGCCACCTCCTATGTCAGGCTCTCACACTCTGGACCATTGTCCACCTGCTCTGGTCACCCAGGTACCAGGCAACTAGAGACAGAGACAACTCCGAGTCCCAGAGCCTGCTAAAATTATCTGACTAGCCAATCCTAGGGCTTCCTTGATAGCTCAGCTGATAAAGCATCTTCCTGCAATGCAGGAGACCCCAGCTCCTGGGCTCGGGAAGTTCTTCTGGAGAAGGGATAGGCTACCCACCAGTATTCCTGGACTTCCCTGATGGCTCAAGGAATATGCCTGCAATGCAGGGGTTCAATCCCTGGGTTGGGAAGATCCCCTGGAGGAGGGCATGGCAACCCACTCCAGTATTCTTGCCTGGAGAATCCCCAAGGACAGAGGAGCCTGGCAGGCTACAGTCCACGGGGTCACAAAGAGTCAGACACGACTAAGAGTGACTAAGCCCAGCACAGCACAGCCAATCCTAAGTCCACTCCTGCCTTGCAAGCAAGTGGACTTGCTTTTCTCTCAAAAAACTACAATAACAGCTCGTGCCCATGTTTTCACCTCTTCTGTTTGCTGACCAACCCTGGTGCTCCCCTATGCAGCCCTGCACAGCGTGATGTGCCCCCTCCCCTTAAGAACTGTGAGTAACAAATGATCTTTGCAAAGGCAGAGTGCCCTGGTCTGTTGGTCTCCCCACACACTCGCTCTCAGGGTCACCTTGGAGGCACCACCCTCTCTTAACTTCTGCCAGAACAGGTGTTTGAGGAGCTGTTATTCCACAGCCTCGAAGTGTCTCACAGCAGAGAAGGAACACTCGGAACTCAGGCAGCTCTTTCCTAAACCCCATCAGCGGCCCCACAAGGGGTCCCACCCCTGACCCACCGCAGTTGCAGTCAGGCCTCCAAATATGGGGCTGGCACCTGTGAGAGTGTGTGAGTGTGTGTGCACGTCCGTGTGTGTTTGCGCACACACATATGGGGTGGGTGGCAGCTGCCACCCTGACGCAGAGCCCAGCATCACAGGACACGACTGAAATATTATAACACGGAGTGCGTTGGGCTGCCCAGACATGCTTCCAAAGGAAGCCTCTTCTTTCATTTTATAACAAAGGTAACTTTGATGAAGAAGCTATTTGATACCTGTTCGATCTCAATGCTTTCAGGATACACAGACATCAGACGCTCACAGGAACCTGAGAGCCCGCGATATCAGCCCAGGCGCTGGGATGATAAAAGAGGAGTGGAGAGGCTTCTTCCCGTCAGCTTGCGACCCGGTGCATGTATTTTTACATGCTTTAGCATGAAAAAAAGCCAAGATGCTCAGAGCCAATCAAATTACTCCTCTGTCTCTTTAATAAACAAATCCATGTGCACATTAACAGTGTTGAAAATTCAATTTAAACTCTTTGTCTGTTGATGCTTACTCTAAAGATGGTCTTTCTTAAACAACAGAACACCAAGGAGTCGTTAGTGCTCTCTCTTCATTACTTCAAAAAACCAATCATTAGACACCAGAGTATATACGTAATTAGAAAATCACTTCCTTTGCAATCCAAGCTAAGTAGTTTACATACTGTAATTACAGGGACAAAATCAATTTTTAATCATTTCCCTGATTGGGCTCATCAGCTCTGTGGGAACATTGTAACCTGCTTGTTGTGCAAAAGCAACATCTGGGCTAAAACAATTACCCTTTGTTTGCTACAATATTCCTTAAATCTTTTTGCTTGCATAAAAAAATGAAAACATGAAGACAAGATATTTGGATGTCTTTTTGTCCTTGATCAACATATATCCGAAAGTTCTCCTCGTGACGTGAGTTTAATGTTCCCCGGAATTTACGGTTTAACAGTACACATCCAAGGAATGTATTTTTTCAGTGAGATAAAAGTATCTGATTGTTTTAAAGATCCATTCAGCTGCCTAATTGTTCCATAGCTAACACATGGTATTCAAACAACCCACACATTACAAAAGCTCATCTGGGTAATCATGGGCAACTATTATTGCGATGGTTTACACTTTTCTAATACAAATGAATGGATTTTATCAAAATTTAAAAAAAAAAAAACTAAAAAGCTGAGTATGTGTGAAAAATAGTTGGTATGAATTGGCAAGGCGAGGCTAAGCATTTTGTTCTCTTAATAGGAAATGACCTCATTTACACTGGAGTAATAATTAGTACTGCTTCACTGACAGTTAAGAAAAAAAAACTTTCCCAGTATAATAAGGCAGCATCTCCTTTGTTAGGAGATCTACATTGATTATTAACCCTTGCCAAGAAATTCCAAGTTTAACTCTACGTTCCACTGGGCTCATACTTGCTGGCAAAAGATGAAAATAACTGTTTTGGAAACCGTTGCCTCTCTCCCAGATTTCCAAAGTTTTGCATCTGAGCTTTTAAGTGACAATCTGAAACACTTGGTGTCCCCTTTGAAGGAACATGGAAAGCCCCCGCCACCCCACCCCACAGCCACAAGAGCCCCTGTCGGGCCCTGCGCTCCTCCGGTGGCCCTGGTCCTCCCCATCCTTTTGAAGTTTATTGGCTTTGATTTTTGCTTGCAAGTCCCCCAACCTACAATTAATTCATAGTCAAAACAACCCTGAGAAGGAGAAAAGGAGAGAGGGAAAGTGAAAGGAGAAGGAAGAGATGCTTGCTGGTGATTCAGTCCAGGCTGACAGTGCAGAAAGGAGACAGGAGTGCATGAGCCCTTAAAAAAATATATTAATAGTCCAGGAAATGTCCAGAATATATTCACACACACAGACACACACACACACACACACACACACACATGCCACCACTTCTAAAGGGACTTGTTCATTGACCAAATCATTCCTGAACTCATAAGAGTGACAACGGATGTTTGCTGAGCACTTACCATGTGCCAACCAGAATCCCTCATGACAGTATTGACGCTCACAACCCGGTGAGGTGGGTATACCATTATCCTGTTCATTTACTGATGGGAAACTGAGGTACTCGCCACAAAGTAACAAGTCCAAGGTTAAGAGCTCTTAAGATGTGAAAGCCACCCTACCCCCACTGTCTCCCAGGACCGGACAATATCTCTCTCCCCACTTGGGAGAGCCCCATCTCCAAAGCAGCCAAGCATGCCTGGTGTCCGCTAGTCGGACCCACTCCCACTCCCACGGCCCCACACATCCTTAGGAGCACACACAAGCCTTTACCCCAAGGTGGGAGGTTCCAATCCAGGATAAGGCAGAGGAGAACCCGCCCTGGAGGCCAGTGTGCTCAGGGCAGGAGGCACAGACCACATGCACACGCTTCCCATGAGGCTCAAGACCTGAGTCACTGGATATGGTGCCAAGCTGCCATGCTGGTGGCGTCCCAGAGCCTGAGCCAGGCAGGACGGGCACCCCAGCTCTTCCTGGAGGCTGTTTGCTTGGACAGCCAGCCTGGCAGCATCTCCCCAATGTCTTTGCCCAGCTTGCCCCAGGTCTCAGCCTATCCCTGGGAAGGTAGCTCCCACATCAGATCAAGACTCTACAGGACAGCAAGTCTGAGATAGCTGTGACCCCCAGAGCGCGAGGAATGCAAAAGAGGGGGAAAAAGTCTCCCACCTTGTAAATGCGTTCTAGTTTACTGTATCACCACCTGAATTAAAAACCTTTATCCCTACAGAGGAGACATGTCATGTCATCATCAGACCACAAGGTAGGGATCTATGATGCAGCTTATCTTGACAAAGAAATGTGAAAAACTGGAAAGCACACGGTGCTTTTTTTCCCTTTATACTTACTGCAAGTAACGCTGCTGCTCAGGTACTCTGTACTCTGTCTGGCAAATAGTGCTTGAATATTCAGCCATCACACAGAGCCATGCTGTCCAGCTTGGCCGTCACTGACCACAAGTGCCTACCAAGCACATGAAAACCTGCGTCAGCCCAAAGTGAGGTGTGCTGTAAGCCTAAAACACACAACATGTTTGGAAAGATGTCAAATATCTCTTTTGTATTCTTTACACGTTTTTACATGTCAAAGTGATAATATTTTGGATACACTCAATTAAATAAAATTTAGTCTTAAAACCAATTTCACCTGTTTTTTTTTACCATTTTATTTTTCATTTGTTTGTTTGTTTGTTTACCATTTTAATGTGCCCATTAGAAAAATGTTTTTGTTTTGTTTCTATTTGATTTTACTTATTTTTTAATTGAAGTGTAGCTGATTTACAATGTTGTGTTAATTTTTGCTGTATGGCAAAGTGATTCTCTTATATACACATATACATATATGTGTGTATACATATTCTTTTTAATATTCTTTTCCATTATAAATGTAAAGTTGTATGCAGAGCTTCATGAGCAGCTTCTATTATATTTATACTGGACAGTGCCAATTTCAACCTGTGCAAAAACTCAGGCCATTCTGACAGCTGAATTTAGCCATCATAAAAATTCATTTGTTTTCCGAAGAGGGTTTTAGAGAAAATGTAATGTTATCAACATCACTTGAAATGTTGGTTCCATAGATATTCTCTGAGTCAAAATGAAAGTTACACAATTTCTACCTGAACCACCGTAGGGTCTCCTGTGCAAGTGTTGCTTTTTTCAGTTCATTTACTTTTAGTTTTATAAAACTGGCTATTTAAGTAATAGTGCTCACTTCCAGAACATTTGGAACATACAAGATATTACAAAGAAACAAATAACACAGTTCTATCAGCTGGTGTGATTGTTGTTGATATTTTGGTATATTTCTTTCTATTCTTTTCCACACATGCATGTGTGAGCACGTGTGAGTTTATGACCATAACTGAAGACACACTGCATGTGTATTTTTGGTTTCACATTTCCTGAAACCTCAGGTCCTAACTGTAAGAAGACTCTGTTCGGCCCTATGAGAATATAGGCTACTAGCTGAGGTGGCTGAGTTCCCACAGGTGTTACAAAAGGAAAACATTAGGAGACAAGTCATACACTGGGAGAAAATCTTAGCTAAAGACATATCTGATAAGGACTGGTATCCAAAATATACAAAGAACTCTTTAAACTCAACAATTAAAAAAAAAAAAGCCCACTTAAAAATGGGCAAAAATCTGGATGCCTCACCAAAGAAGACCTACAGATGCAAATAAGCACCTCAGATGCTAGACATGACATGTCATTAAGGAAATGCAAATGAAAACAATAACGAGATACCATTACTTATCAGAATTACTAAAACCCCAAACTATGATACCACCAAATGCAAAGCTATAGAACAAGGATTCTCATTCACTGCTGGCAGGAAGGCAAAATGGTTCAGCCACTCTGAAAGACAGTTGAGCAGTTTCTTATAAAGTTAAACACACTCTTCGCATGTAACTCAGCGGTCATGTTCCTTGGTATTAACAGTTACCCAGAAGAGTTGAAAATTCACATCCACACAAAAACTTACCCACAGATGTTTATAGCAGCTTTACTCATGGTTGCAAAATGCATAAGCAACCAAGATATCTCTCAGTAAGAGAACGGACTAACCATCTATAGTACATCCAGACAATGGAATAGTATTTAGTCATAAAATGAATTAGCAGAAACATAAAGATATATTACTAAGGGAATGAAGCTAGTCTTATAAGTCTACGCGCTGTATGATTCCAACTCTACAGCTTTCTAGAAAAGGCAAAACAAAGGAGACAGGAAAAGTATCAGTTCTTGTCAGGGTTTGGGGAGGGAAAGATGACCAGGTGAAGCACAGGGGATTTTAGGGCAGTGGAATTATTCTATATGAAACTCTAATAGTGGATACATTTGTTCAAACCCATAGAATGTACAGCATGAAAAGTGATCCCTTTAATGTAAACTATGGGCTTTTGTTAATAATAATGTATCCATGTTGGCTCATCAACCATAACAAATGCAACACCCTAACACAAGAGGAGAAAATTTGGGGATGGGGTCTTGTGGGGACGGCACTTTGTGCTCAATTTTCCTGTACACCTAAAATTTCCTTAAGAAACAAAGTCTATTATTTAAAAAAATAATAATTTTTTTTAAGGAAAAGAAAAAGTACAGCTTTGATGAAGCCTTTCCTGGCTGGAGGATTTCCACGTCTGTGAATCTGGAGACCTCTCCAGTGCTCAGAGATTTCGGATCCTTCAGAAACCTTCTGGCCACCACTTCTCTGAGGAGTTGATGTCCGAAAACTTCCCACAGAGGCTGCTCGGGCAGGCCTTGGGGAAGAGCAGCGGCTCTCGGCACAGATCCCGCTGACGGGCCCTTTTGTACCTCTGTGCAGGGTGCTGTGGTTTTCTTGCTGGCTCACCTCACAAAACAGACTGATTTGTGCCTCCAGAGCCGAGGAGGCCAGCCAGCCTGCACCCCTCTCAGGGCCCGTCTCCCGGACAGCAAGGGGAGCGAGCTGCTCCGACTGCTTCCACTCCTCAACAGGGCAGCCCCCCAAAGCCCCATCCTTGCTCCTTCGTCTCCAAGACAGAAACTTGAATGAATGCCTCAGAAAGTCAGGATGAGGAGCCAGACAGAGGTTCAGAGTGGGCATGCACCACCTCCCCAGCCGGAAGCCAGCAGCAATGCGGAGAGTGATTCAAAAATTAAAACAGAATGGTGGCACCTTCTTCATTTCTCTATCTGGGCATAGGATGCCATCAAACTGCTGCTGCTCTGCTGAACTGTCACCTCTCAATCCATATTACGTTTAGCTCCAGCTACTGGTTATTCTGGAGAAGGCCCATGAACATTCAAGTGCAGGCCAATTTGGAGGCCACATAAAGTATTTCACACTGTTTTCCTGTGATTTTATAGTAACAAGAAGAAATAGTAACTGCCAAAGCCATGGGTCCCTCAAGTATCCTGTAAACTACAGCAAAAAAAAAAAAAAAAGGCAAAGATGACTGATGAAAAATAACAGGAAAAGTCCCCAGGAGCGTGACTCTGAGGGCAGCGCCCACAGCACAGAGAGACAGAGAGGCCCCAAGAAAACCTAGTCCTTCCTAGCCTGGCCTGTCAAGAGGCCAGTGAAAGGCTCCCTTGCTTGTCTCCTGGTAAAGTTCCTAACCCAGAGTCCAGAAAATTCAAACATAACAATTCAAAGAAAAGGAAAAAAATATATCCTTTCCCTCTCATCTTCCAAGCCTTTCCATTTTGGTAAAGATTTTATAAACATTCTTAGAAAGAGTATATTCTCTCTCCTCTGCCCACAGGTAACAAGGAATGGCAGATGTTTCAGAAACAGCACATTATAAAAAAAAAAAAAAATCCAATGTCACTAAAACCAGAATGGAAAATGTTTTATACATTAACAAACATTGTAATGAATTTGCACAACCTTAACCGACTGTATACCCAGCATAATGAAATGGTCTCCATCTTTTCAAATAAAAAATTACGTATGCTAGCGCATAGCTTTAGAAAAGCATTGTTCTTTAAAAAAAAAAAAAAAAAGAAACCTGCATTTTTCCCAGCTACCATGTAATTTGTGAGATGCATTTTTAAATGATCTGCAACAGCAGCGGCTTCATCAGTCAGATGATACCGATAGATAATTCACCAAACCGTCACATGATCTTCCATCACTCTAAAAGACGCGAATATATTGCCACAAGCTTTGGGAATAATGGGTGCACCTGTTTACGGTGTCACCTCTGTTTGCTAATTGTCTCCTTGAGCTACATTTTACTTCTAATGCATTTATTTTTGACAGGCAGTGTCTATTTAGAAATCACATTACTTCAAGTGCAATTGTTCTTTTGTCTATCAAGTAAATGAAGTGTTGTTATACAGATTTCAGGTTCTGATTAGTAAAGTATCAGAGCCCCAAAAAGGTCAATCAGTTATTTACCTGAGGTAATAGAAGGATGACAGACATCTCAAATATACTCCAGCTCGTGCTATAGGCCATTTTATTATAATTACTCAGTTCAGTCTAACTTAAATATATATTCCTAGGGTTAACAGTTAAAAAGACACAGAGCACGTGTCCAGAGACTGCATCGACTCAGAAAGTAGGCAGGTGGGTCTTATGTTTGCACGACCAAGTCTCACCCCTTTCAAATATGCGACCCTGGAAACCTCACTAATTGTGGCCAAACAAGCGTGTGGGTGGGTGCATGCCCCATCTGTTGGCTTGGACAAATTCCCCCATTAGTATAGGTATTTCAAAATAATTTTTCACATCATTTTACTCTTCAGGTCTGACTTGATGAGTGAGTTCAGATCAATATGAAGACAGCTACAACTGAAATAAAAGACCGATAACTGTGGAAAGACAAACAGCTGTCTGTGAAACCCAGAACCAGCCAGAACCAGGACTGCCTTTGACTTCCACTCTAGAGCCCGTGAAGCTGGCTGCCCCCACCGATGACCACACGAAGGCCGCGCCAACAGACACCAGGGATATATGAGGAGAGGCCGGGGACTGACTTAAGCCAGAAACCAGATTCACACAGACATTAACGAACTCAGGTTAAATAACCAGAAGGTATTTGTTTTGAAGGAAAAGAATACCTGAGCACCAATCTGCTTCCTGGCGCTCAGATCCAAATGTCTAAATCTCAATTACCCTCAAAGTATTCCTATAGAGCATCCCTCCACCTGACTTACTGCCTCAAAAGCAACCCAAACCATGAATCATAGAGACAGTTCTATATTTAGGAGTCACTTGTCTCTTAAGTGGATCATCTACAGTTTCTCTCTATTCTTCCTGATCTCTCCATCCATGAATTGCAGGATTCTCCCTCCCGTGCTGAGCCCTACCCATCCTCCACGGCTCACACCACTCAATTATCCTTGATGCAGCCTTTAGCTGAGCACCACCAAGCCCCTCACACTCAGTCAGATTGCCCAAAACATCCCTCTCTGGACACCCACCTTGTTCAGGCCTACGTAAAGTGGCCACCTCAGGTGGGCAGGGGGCCTACAAAGAATTCCAGAGACCACTGTTACTAAACACACTTGCCAAAGGAAAGAGGCAGAGAGAGCCACGCTCGCCTTAAGTCACATTCTAAATTGGCTCCCTGGAGCATTCCCTACCTTGTTCACTAAAGACTGTGTGTGTTTCCTCAGTGTTTAGCATACGCTATGTAACCTGAGCAGGACTTGCATTGTATCACTAGTTGTTTTTCCAAAGTGTTTTCCCACCAGGACCATAATTATATGCAAACTACTTGACTTAGAACCATTTGCAAACATGTTTTAAATGTTCACTAGGATTATTCCACCAATTAAAAGCAAGAAAAGGGGAAGACACGTGAATCCTTCCTGGGGGAGCCCAAGGCCAGTGAGATGGGGGAAACCCTGACATGAAGAACCACAGACTATTTTCAAGGAGCAAAACCTCCGTGACATTTTCTACAGGAGCAACAAGGAATGTCCTCTTCATTCTGCAATTTATTTCAATTCTAAGTACTCTAATCATGGGAAGTACTTTTTGCTTTTTAAATAGCCTGCTTGTTTTTACAGGTCAAGAGCATAAATAAAACAGTCAAGTTGGAAACTTGGAAAGCTCATTTGCAGGAGAAGGAAGTAGTTATAGATCGTCCATTTGTTCAAATGCGAGGCCCCTCTCAGGAGGCAACCCAGGCACACGTGAAAGCCAGACCCCACTGGCCAGTATGCACTGGGGGCAGAGCTGGGGGGGACGGAGGCCCTCGGTCCTCTTATCTGGGGAAGATCACTCTTGGGAATAGACAGGGGAGTTGTCGGAAATGTTCAAAGGCTATACTGTAAGATTTTAATACAAACAAACCTCCAAAGCCAAGGGTTAAATAGTCGGAGTGAGAGGTAGACTCCACCACGGGCCACAGAGGTGGTGACCGGGTCGCCCTGAAACACAAGTACCCTGAATTGCTAACTCTGACATCGACTCATGTCACTACTGCAGTAGCTCCTGATGAATTAAATCATGTGCCTACCAGTTACCATACAGGAGCCAAGTACTAGCAGATCATTTCTCAAGTGCCAAGGATCTCAAGAAAATAAGATGCCTTAAGTCAACATATTTAAGATGGTTAATATCTATACCCCCAAAAAAAGAAGAGGCTTCGAGGAGAAAAAAAATCACAATCCATTTTTCCATATGAGATATCACATAGGTGTGCCTACCACCCATAGCAGGAATCATAACCAAATAAACTGTATTCACTTGCAGACCTCTCTCTCTTTCTTTCTCTCTCTCTCTCTTACTTTCTCACACATACACACAAGGCTGATGAGGGAAACAAGACCATGAAAACTCACTACCAATAAATACCAAGGCCACGGGAACAGACAGGACTAAAGTAAGGGTCTATCAGAAGAAGAAATTTCTGGGACAACTTCAAGAACTGGTGATGACCTCCTGTGTCTAAAAGAAGACAGTGCCACAGGACGTTGGGGGCTCTCTCTGCAGAAGACACGACAGGGTGAGCCATGGACCACCAAAGCAAGTGCCTGAGAGCTGGCAGGTCCTGGCTTCCCACGATGCCAGGCAGAGAGCACAAAGAAGGACATGGCTGGCGGCAGCTTAAGACTACAATAAGCCACAGGACCACATTTTTATTGCTACCTTCACTTCTATTTTTCCTTGATGCTGCATGTGCTAGAAGAGCCCCCACCCTCCCTTTCTTTTTATCAAACATCCCTAATGTAGTGATAAAATGAGGAAGAATGAAAGATTATTATAAAACAGGACTTTTATGGCTAGTGTCTATGGAACAGTCACACTGTTACATATATTTTCTCTAAGTAATCAGGAATGTATTGGTATTTTGAAATTATGTATCTCTAATAACACAAAAGTACTTAAGAACAGAAATAGACAGTAATGGAAAATGCAGTCAACTGTTGACAACATATAGAATTTCTGAAAATAATTTGCAGAGAACAGCACAGCAGATGAGTCAAAATTTTCACAAAAATATTTCTTGCCTCCGATAGTCCAATGTAATTCATTTTCTATCTCTGTTCATTAATCATTGTTAAAATTAGTGATCCATTTCTTCCACTCTGCCATCTGCACTCAGCTTCGTAACAAACATGACACCTTCCTGCATAATAAAACCTGACAACTACTAGGATGCATTTCCAAATAGCTTTCTGCATATTTGCACCTCTATAACGGATTCCGTTGTCAGACAAAAGTGGATTATTTAACCAGAGTTCTTTCTTTATCAATTCTGAACACAGATGTGTGTGAGTATGTATGTGTGTGTTAAAATATGATCAAGAAAAACCCGTTAATTTTAATTAAAATGAATTTGCCCTGTCTTAAGGGGAAGGTATTTTAAATCCAGGTTACAACAGCCAATACTGCTCACCAGAAGCATGGAGGGGAGTATCATACTTGATATATGAAGTTTACGTAAATAATTTGTGGCTTCATCTTGTAAACTTTTCTAATAAAAGTGATCTTGACATTCCAACCTCCTAAAAAAATTTTTTTCATTTTAATATCCTGCTTTATTTTGTTTTTCAGTCTTTGATCACAGAATTTCAAATAAATATTTTTAGGGAAAGACAAAACAATCAAGGAGTAGAGAGATACAGATGAGAACACCAATGAATAATTAAACACATGCCAACTGTTCCCTTGGGGAAGCCACCACTGGGTCCAAACCACAGGGAAGAATTCTTGGTCCTCCTGGATGGCATGCCGTGTGGTGCCAATCAGTCTGACAGTGATGAGGATGGGGTCAGAACCTTCTCCTTACCCTTTCAGAGAGCAGCCTCTTGGGAAGAACATCTATGAGCTCCCAAGGAAGCAGTGTCCACTTGAATGGCAAAGCAGACCTGCATCTCTATAGCCAGCCTGGACTGAGGGGGGCATGATGAGGTGACCCCAGGTCTGTCCAAGGTGAAAAAGGCAACTTGTATCTCTCTTTTTGCCCACTCTCAGCCTGCCTCTTTTCTTGCCCCTTCTTCTGGGCATGGCAAATCCTCAAGAAACACATTTCCAAGCAATTCAGTCTCCTCCTGCCTGTATTTCCTGGGACCTGTCCAGCTCCATGCCAGGAATGCTGGGGCTATACAGAGGTGCCCCAACATTAAATCAGCATCTCCAGGGACTCATAGCATGGTAGGAGAGACAAGTTTTATGCAGATGTCTCCAAACCAGGAGAGAACGCTAGATGCCATCACAAAGAGAGAACTTCGAAGGAACCCATCACTCTAACCGTGGTATGTGGGCTGAAAGAGGACCCAGGAGGTATTGCAGAAACAAGATGGCATCTGAGCTGACTAAGACGTCAACAAGCAAAGTCAAAGAGGGGTGGGATCCTGGCAACAATGAAGCTGGTGGTGGCTGGCACCCCGGCATCTGGGGAGGGTTTAGGCTGGCCCAAGGAGCTGGATGAACAGCATGGACTGGAACAGCCAGTGTCTTGTCTCCAATGGATGCACGGTTGTGGGCACAAGGAGGGAGACCGAAGGGGTGGCACCCTGAAAGCACAGCCAACAAGTCACATGCAAAAGCCAATACCGCAGCAGCAAGAACACGCAGCTCTGTGAGGAACAGCACTTTCTTTGAATCAAGGGAACGGCCACTGAGTGACTGCTAGCCAATGACTCTGTCTCTATCTCTGTCTCTCTGTCTCGCTCACACACACACACACACACACACACACACACGCCTATTGACAGAGCAGAACTTTTTGTTTAATCCCCCTGGTTTATCTTCCTCTATCCTCACAGCCTGGTGTGGACTTGGAGCGGATCCCCTAACTAAGCCTGATTAGAATGAGAACAGTCAAAAGACAAACTTTGCAAAAATCAAGGTTTAAAATAGAAATAGCAACTGACCCTCAGCTGCACTGCTGCCGGCTGGGACAGTGACAATAGCGACTCTTTTGTTAAACTTTCCTGAGAGACGTGCTCACCAGACTGGGGTGGGGGTGTGTGTCTGTCTGTCTCATGTACGAGAGAGTGGGAGAAAGGTTTTAAAATAGCCGTGGCTCAAAAAAAAAAAGAAAGAAAAAAATTAATTGCAAATTACCATTCACCCCTCAGCAGCCAAAATGTCTGTTGATTCATTTAACATATACAAAATCCAAAGCCTCCCTATAAATATTTCAGAACTTGAAACCTTCCATTTTGTCCCTGGCCTGGAACAATAACACGCATACATGCACGTGTACATGCACACGCACGCGCGCACACACACACACACACACACACACACACACACACACACACAAAACTATGGGGGTGGGGGCTGGGGAGGGTATGAAACCCCCTCCCCCAGGCATTGTCTCCCAGCCACCCGGCTCCTCCAGCCTAGAGTTCCCTCTTCCCTTCACATGTCTGCGTCCTGACACATTCAATTTCAGGTTATCAGCACATCTGAATTATAGAATACTGATGGGGATAGAGGGCAGGCCTCCCTGGGCTGATTAGCACCATTTAAGAAAGCTTTCGCCAGCCGGCTTCATTGGCTGGGAGCGCCACCATGGTGGGTGGCCTTTCAGTATTAGAAGTCAACACAGAGCTGTCTCATTTGAATTAAATATGGACAAAAAGAAAGATCTGATTATGCTTATTCATAGCTAACCTTTCAAGTTCACCAGGCTGCCAAACTTGGAAGTAAAAACTGAAAGTTTCTTTCCTGTGTGTCTAGATTGTTGGGTATTCTTATTTTCTCTAGCACTTTTTCAGTGAGTCTGAAGTGTGTGTGTGTGTGTGTGTGTGTGTGTGTGTGTGTGTTTAAATTTTGGCCTGCTCAATCTGGGAGCTTCTTTCTACAAAGTTGCCTCAGTAAAGATTCAGGGGAAAGCTTTCAGTTTGGTTACAGACAGATCACAATGGAAAGGCAGGGTCTGATTTTAATCCATAAATACATGAAAACACACACACAAATTTGGCTATAGGAGATTTCTTGCAACAGAATGAGCAGCTGAAAATTTGATTAGCACACATAAATTTCTGACAGGGGACTGAGTGGGGCAGTGATTCAGAAAAGACCTAAACGTACAGAATACTGGAACCACTGGGTTGAGAATAATACCCTCGTTCATGGTAGCATTTACCTTTATATCTTCACTTTCACAGATACGCACACACCCCATTATTTTTAATTCCCCTCCTTCCTGGGCATGGGCAACTCCTCCGACACCGAGTTAATAAAAGAAGCAGCAGTCTCCGGGAGTTCCCGAGGGCCCTGCAGCCGGCTCCACGGGTGACGGCCCCCGGGGTGTGGGTGAGCTGGGGGCAGGCACGGGCTGTGGCTCGGCCCTGGGCTGGGACCCAAGAAACGCTCCCTGAGATAACTATTACTGGAGACGGGCTCTGGCGCTCACTACCAGCCAGGCTCTGGTCCCATCCAGTTCGCGTTAACAAATGCTCATCGAGCCTCTGCTGTGTGCCGTGCGCTGGGTTTCCACAAGGGAAATGCACACTCCCCCAGTCTTGCTCAGGACCCGTGTCCTGGGTCCTGCCTGCCTGTGGGCCCCGGGGCCATCACCCTCACACCTGTCCACACCATGCGGTTCTCTGTTCTCTCTCTGCACGTCCACACCTGACCGAGAGCCCTGCCACTCCAACAGGTCATCCCCACGTGGTTGCTCTTGCCTCTTCATCTGGGTGGTAAACTCCTTGAAGGCAGAAACCACCTTTCGGCCTCCTTGGGGTCCTCCCTGGAAAGTCTTAACCACCTAATCAGTCAACCCCAGCCAGCTCTCTGGATGCAGAGAAGGAGGCGGCGTGTGAGCATAGCAGAGTGCGCAGACCCACCCCAAAGGGCGCCCGGGTCCCTACCACATCCCCACTTCTGCAGGTAAGTGACCCCCCAGGGCACCTGCAATCTTCACCAACCCCCCCAAAGTGTCCCTCTGAGTACCCAGCAACCAAGGGCCCTGAAAATGCCACAAGGAGACGTCCAGCCCCTGACCGCACTGCTACTCCAAGTCTGCGACCACCATGCAGCTCTCCCCCGCACCAGGGCAGCAAAGTGATGCCGGCAAAGGTGCACAGGGAGTCCTTTCATTCATTCTCACAGTCCCCCAACACACAACCTCGAAATACTAAAAGCAAAATGCAGCCTGGGGCAAAGCACTAGGAAGGATGTTCCTATAGCCTCCAAGTCTACACCAGCCCCATCCTGGGGTCAGCATGTCACCCCAAGTTACTTAGTACACGAGTTCATTTCCTCTTGATCCCTCAGGAGCCCTCAAAGGACAGCTGGGGAACAGCCTCTTTCCCCCTGGGCCTCAAGGACCCGTGGTCTGGGCGGCCGCAGCGGGAGGGAGGGAAGCGCCAAGCTCAGCCCACCCTCACTGGGGTCCCTCTGCTGAGGAAGGGGCACTGGGCCCAGAGTTCTTCCTTGCCTGTTATGAGTTGGTGATGTCTTCCTTTCATGAAACACCATCGTCACCATCTAAACCAAACCCACGTCTCTAAAAGAGGTAAACTCGATTTCTCATCGCTAAGCTTTGAACCTGCAGGCCTCCCACAGTGCCAGTAATTACACTGCCACCAAGACACAGAAGTGCACCCACCAGCAGCATGAAACTCGAGGGGTGGGTGGGACTCACATCCACAAAGCGTGCGCCCAGGCTATGCCTGCACTCTGCCCCGGGGGCTGGCCCGGGGGGGGGGGGGGTCCCCTGAGCACCTGCTACCTAGCTCCCCGCAAGCCATCTCTCAGCCAGACACAAACCACCTTCACAATCTCCACCGTCTCCTGTGCCACCTGGACTGTGATTTACTTAATACTCTTCTTTAAATGAACTTTAAATCAACTCACTTTTTTTTCTTTAACTTGGCCTCACCTTAAGCAATAACATCTGTGAAATCTCAGCTAGGATGTGCTACTTATATTTTTTCTAATAGGTCTTAAAATACCCAACTGTTAACATTTTAAATCTATGTATCATCTAAAATTGTTTCATGTAGCATGAACCACATTTGGAGAGGCCTCAAGAAGTGCAGTGTAGACTGGGATAAATGGGACAGTCCAGATGTCAGAGGGTCTTCTGGCTCATCCCGGGAAGGAAGACTGCTTCAGACCAGAAAGGGCGTGGCCACCCATCTCCCCTCTCCCGCTACGGGGGCCTGATGCCTCATTCTCTACAGACTCCGCCTCAGGAATGGTGGCAAGGGCTGGTGCTTGGGACATAATTTCCTAACTGAGAACCCTTACCCTGTCACTTTCCAGCCTAGACAAGGACCCTTAGTAGCAGCACTGTGAGTGGCCAAAGAACTTCTTTCTGATTCTATCCTCAACTCACCACTGGGAGTTTATCTCACTACCAAGAAAGCTCTGTTTGTGGATAGCCTATGCCACATGACAACAGAGCCAGCCTTGACCACTACCTCTCCTCCTTGTCCCTCAGGATGATCACACAACAGTGATTTTCTGTCCTCTCCACCAAAAACAAACAAACAAAAAAATGCCAGCAGAAGCTTTGCATTGGGAAGCAGAATCCTTTCACCCCACCCAACAAAGTCTAAACTGACAACTGAGTGATTCCATGAAATGTGGCACTTCCCACACATGGACAACCACCCTGATGGTCCCCAGCCTGGACAGGGAAACACTCCACATAAGGCAGGATGAGAAAGTCCAAGAGCAGGCATTTGCACTTGACCTGTTGCAACATGGATGGATGGAACTCTCCAGAATTCACATCTAAAATAAACGTAATTAGGACATGGGAGTCGCCTTTACATTTTCAACATCCTAGTGATTAAGTGGTAAACTTCAGAAAGAAAACCCAGCAATAAACTTAAAAAGAGGCAAAGGAATATGTGTGTATACATATGTAGTTCTGTTCAATCTGCAATCCCAGGGACTGTAGCCCGCCAAGCCCCTCTGTCCATGGGATTCTTCAGGCAAGAATACCGGAGTGGGTTGCCATTTCCTCCTCATCCCAACCCAGGGATCAAACCCACGTCTCCTGCATCTCCTGCATTGACTTTGCATTTTATCCAAACTACACAGCCAATGGTGTGGCTTATTGGATCTAAAGACTTGGTGGTCTCAGGAAATGAGGAAATTTCACACTCTGGTTTGGAGGCATATAGTTCTAGTTTTGGAAGCGTTCCCATACTACATGCCCTAAGACAGTGGTTCTCAGACTTTAATTACATCCAAATCTCCTGGACAGCTTATTAAAATATACACTGCTGGGCCCCATTCACAGAGTTTCTGATGCCATAGGTCTGGGGCAGGCCTGAGAACCTGCATTCCTAACAGGTTCCCAGGACCACCCTTGGACAATCCCTACCCTGGGTAATCTCAGAAACTCACTGCTGCATTTTTTTTCTCTGTAAGGGAAGAACTGCATCCTTGCTCACCAATGCATCACTTAGGTAATTTGAAATTTTTGATCATCAGAAGAGCGTGAGGTCTTTTCTCTTTAAAGTGTAATCACCCATATATGAAAGCATCAGAATATAAATGATGCAGAAAAAGCAAAAACATCAGATACCTGTTTCTGTTCCATGCAAAATCACAATCACCACCACCACCGCCACCCTGCAAAAAATGAAATGGACTGCTACAAGGTTCTCTCTGTTTCCCCTCAGAAATATCATAGGTTTCAGGTAATTTGCTTATCTTTAAACAAATTACCAAAAACCTATAATACTTTTAATGTTGTACTTATTCCAATGTAATAATAAAAAATTAAAATTTTTAAATTACTCTACATGATATGTACTAAAGAACTAGTAACAAAAATATACATTTGTAAACCATGCATCCATAGAATGGTGCCAGTCTGTTGAGATGACCACTGATGAGGAAAGGGAAATAACTCTTTAAAAAAAACACGTCTCATATACTTTCCTTTTGTGCACTAAAGGTATCTTCCACAGCATGAGAAGTGTGCACACCTCACCCCTCCTTCTGAAGGTACACCTCAAGACCTGGACTGTAGCTGCTTGCTCTTCTCTCAGATTAAGAAGAGGAACTCGTTTCAGTTTTAAAGCTCTTCTTCTGTCACCAGAGTCATCAGAGGTGGCTTG
Organism: Dama dama; assembly: GCF_033118175.1. NCBI lineage: Eukaryota > Metazoa > Chordata > Mammalia > Artiodactyla > Cervidae > Dama > Dama dama. Next base: position 45,743,625 of record NC_083684.1, on the reverse strand, counting down.
GAAGTGAGCTGAGTTTGTAGGTTGTGTGGGTGACCCCAAAGTGTTTATCCTACTTGTAGCCACCAAGGTTTCCATGACTGACAACTTCTATTTAATCTGCCCAAATGGCCTCATTCCTTCCCGTGATATTCACGGTCAAAATGGCAACCAGAGGGAAGACTGATGCCTCGGGTTACTCTCTGCCAAGTGAAGAACGGAAAGAAGATGGGAAGGAGGGTCAGGAGTGGGAGAGAGCTGAGCCGCACACAGCAGCCGAAGCGACCCTGTGGCCTCTGCCTGAGTTCCTAGAGGGTCTGACAACACGAGTGACAAGACCGCTCACTCCAGATGCTCCACCTCGACCAGGTCAAAGACAAAAACACTATTCTGGAAATATCGTTCACCTATCTTCAGTCTTCTGGGCTCCCAAGTTTGAACAAAGAAGAAACAAGCCCCACCCTGACCCTCTGAGTGCAGATGGCGGACGGGCCAGCCCAGGAGCAGCATCAGCTAGATGACCACACCCTGGCCTCACGGTGGCCACCTTCCCTCCAAAGCATCTCCGCTCCTACCAGGAGGCAGGCCAGCAACAGCATCAAGGCCACGCTGTTTAGTTCTTCACTGTAAACACAGTCGACCTAAAGCTGGTCAGCTGCTAGCCACATGGTGGTAACGAGCCCACGATCCTGGAGCTCACAGTTATTTCAGATTTACTCTCTTCCTGATCTTTCATTTTATCAGCAAAACATCCTCTTGGCAATGGGTATTAAGCTAAAACTCAAACGAAAAGAAATGCAAGGAAGAGTCCGTGAAAGACGTGGCGTATGAAAGGAAAATAGTCAGACCTCAGTCTTGGCCTTGACCTTTTACTGTCTTTTAACATTAAACATTTGCCCCACCTTCGAAAAGATAAATGTGGCTTTTGATGACAGCCAATGTTATCTGAGGATTAAAATAGCCCTCTTGCAGTGCTCAACATTAAAGTCTTCCGCATTTGCAAAATTGCAAACAGATGCAACTCAAGTACCTGCAAATAATCTGCCAAGACCAATTTCAAAAGGGAGATTTCAAAATATGTGGAAGTCATTAGGACATGTATTATTTTTGCAATGAATAGGCGCCAGGAGTGTCTCAAGGAGCAGATGGGTGCTACTTTGTTTATAAAAGATCAACAGAATATTCGGCTGTAAATGAAGACATATAAGCTATATGAAACAATTATGGTAAAATGGCGAACATTTCAAAGCTAATTGTAATGGTCTTTTAAGATCTGAATTCCTCATTTCTTACTGCATGCTAAAATATCATTTTAGTTTTGGGTCTTGATTGATATAATTACCAAAATGACAGAAAATTAAAGTAAATGCTGTCAGTTTTGCTGTTGTAAATGTTGTCACTTTATCACTTGTTTACAGTGGCACCAATACTGATAAATGAATATTTTTCAACATGAATAAAAAATGTGACCTCCATGTCCCGGAAATCTTCAAAAAGGACAGCCCCAAACATTAAGAACCCAAGCAGACAGAGTGAACCTCAAACTGCATTATAACAGAATTCCAAATAGCCTCTCTTTCACACATGCCCAGCTTCAGAGAGCTCCTGTTGCTAATAAAAATCTCCACGATATCACAGAGGAAATCCAGAGCCAGCAAACATTCGCCCTCACCCGGCTCCCTCACATGTCTGTGTCACCGCCCAAGCAGGACTGAGTTAAGCCCCTATTCTATTTTCCTGTTTTATATTGGTAATCATGTGAATTAGATAATTACTCATGGAAAATGTGATTAAACATACGTCGCTATTGCCAATACCGAATCACGAAGAAAGGGCATTTCTGCGAATTGCTTTTAACATAAATAGCAAACTGGGCTCGTAAAAAATGTCCAATTAAGCCAATACCTAATGATAGATGGGCTGATCCTATGACTTGCAAAGATGCAAATTGGGTGCAGGAAAAATGAGGAATCGTGCAAGACATCCTGGATCTCCCTCTCCACACAAAAGACTCCTTTCCCTAGGATGCTTTCGAAATTCCACCAACTCCTGCAAAGTTGAGACTCCTTTTTCCTCTTCCCTACAATTAACTTTCTGTGGGGCCTTCAATTCGGTGTGCTGCGGGAATACTCTCACCACATCTGTAAATTGAGGAGACATGGGAGAGAGGGAAAACTTGAGCTAAAGACACAGGTCTGGACGGGGGAGGGGGGGCAAGGGAGCAGCTGCCCAAGAAGGAAACAGGCAAGCAGAGGCCGCGGCCAGCTGGCTGGCCTGCAGAGGCTCTGAGCGGCCTGCGGCTCCCCCCTCTCCCCAACCCCGGGTCTCCCTCCCGCCAATCACCCCTAAGCGAGCAAGGCGGCCACACGAAGGAGCATTTCCCTTCCTCCCTCTCCTGACTCACCAGCACTGCTTTTCCGTAAATCTTTAAGCCGAGTGCACATATTCTCCCGTGACAGGGTCCATGCAGACGAGGATCTGCACCCTACAATCACTGATGAAATTTGTATTGACTCCAAAATCAAAAGTAATGAGAAGAAAATTGGTTCACAGCCTGACCCGACAGTTCCAGACTGCTGTATTGAAGTTGCAGAAAGACATTTTTTTTATTGTCTCCAGATTTCAATTAACGACATCGAGCTACCCCATCCTCCCATTATTAGTTTGAACAGAAGATCAGATTTAAGAAGTTTCACTAAATTAATTATTGTAATAGTATCTTGCATTTCTGGCAAACCTTCCTGTTTTGTAAAGGGAAAAGATTCCTTTTACACACTGTGGGACCCATGGAGTCCTGCCAACTGTATGTATTCACCTCCTGTGTGTTCTCTCATATATGTGCTCCTGTGTAAAGACACACGTGTGTAGGATATACCAGCTCTAGGCAGGACCATGAAATCCTAGACCATCTCCACTGTAATTATGTCCCAGCAAATATTTCTTGTTAGGTTTTAAGCCCAAGCTAGAATGTCTTATTCTCACCACCCCAAGCTCTTAAGCCATATGCTCTCAACAAATTCATAACAGTAACCCCACAAACAATCATCTTGTAAGCCACAAAGTAGACTCATCTTCTTCTGAATGAAAAAAAAAAAACAAAAAGATATATCCACAGACACTATCATTGCCCCTATCTTGTGTAAAAATGCAAATTATGCCACACGGTGCTAAATTATTCTGGGATATTTCATAATGTGAATTAATACCCACTAGAGGCTAAGCCGAGATCATCAAACTCATTTCACATAAGACAACGAATTTAACCACCCGTGACTCAATGAGTGAGAAGTTAACATGCTACCCACCAACACTAACCACTCCAAGGTAGATTGCCTTTAAATAAAATAACCCATTTTAAAGACTTTTCAGTCCGAGGCTAACTTTCTTCAATCTCACCAGATGGCAGAACATTCAACGCTCAGGCTTTCCGTTTCTACAATGATGAAAATTATTTCTATGGAGATCAGGCTGCATCTAGTCACCATCTTCTATCAAGCCCAAGTAAAATCCTATTTCACTAAAGTGAAACCACAGAAACAAAAGCATTCCGATAGTTCGCAATCTCTGCACAGTTTGGTCACCGACTCCTTGTTAGCTAAAACAAATGTCACATTTTCAATCCACACTTGAAGGTCCACATTCCAGAGGAGGTTTGACTGATCTTTTTTTTTTTTTTTTGCCAAACACTAACAATCAAATTTAAGACGACACTCCGGAAGAGAAGGGAAAAAAAAAAAAATCAAAGGCTCTCTACCCCAACACCAAATGTATCCTTAATGCACTTGAACAATAGGCGGGCTGTGTTCCTACCCTGGAGTAACACCGTCCATATGAATCCTAGGAATTTAGTATATCTGACAGTTTCTCTCAACCACCCATAACATTCTTTCCTGTCTCATTGGAGCTGGCAAAGGAGAATTCTGTAATTGAGTGGTACAGAACATGTGCCCTCCTTGCTAGAAGATGACAGATGGATTATAAAAACTTCAAAGCGGAGCAGTTGGAGCACCAGGGGAGAGATAGTGGGTATTTGAACTCTCCGTCTTTACCCAGGAGACAATGGCACTCTGACATGGAGCATATATCAAGGAATGGTGTAACTAGATAGACATAATCTTTCTTTTCACTAAGTATTTAACATTCTGTTACGAACAAGTTTCAGCCCGGCTAAAGTGCAACTCATCTTCATGCTAATCGCCATAGTGCAATAGTGACACGGCATTCCGCAACCCCCGCCCCCCCCCCCCCCCCCCCGCCTTCAATTGTGGTTAAATCAGTCCTTTTGCAAACTGATTTTTTTTTTTTAAAAGAACAGGAAGAGCTTCTGCCTTAGGAAGAAAAAAAAGTAGAAATTAAGCATCGGGTTGGGATTAGCGTCTTTTCTGACTCACTAATCTGATGAGGCTTTTATTTGCAATGCGTGTTCTCCTTCCCTATGACTAAGGAAGGACTCTCACACATGGCTCACAGACCGCATGCCACCAATCACCCATTTTGAAGCGCAGCCGTGACTCACCTGAGCCCAGCTGAAGCTGTCATGCTACCCCACATGTCCCCAGAAACCAAGCCTCCCCCTGCCTCCCCCACCCAGCCAGGACATACAGCGTAGCCCATAGGGCAGGGACGTCGCAAGTTCAGAATGACACATTCAACTCCTGCTTGATCATCCAGCCCCACATTTCAGCTGCAAAGAACAAGTCAAAGCAAGGCAGAAACACAATTCATGAGCAAGTTTTAAAATCCAAGCTCTGCGGAGTAGCACTGGGGCAGGGGACTAGCTGCTGTCGAACATCCCCGATGGCAGATTAAGTCCCTGGGCCCGAAATACTGCCCCACACTGAAGCCCAAACTGCAAAATGATGTGCATTGATATGATGAATTAGAAGCTCCAAAAAACCTTACATTTTCTATGTCTCTTAAAATTTTGATAGAGACATAAAATGGCTTATAGAATTCTAATTATAGCAACAGACTTCAAAAAATGTCTCAATGTCAGAGATTAGTGAATCAAAGGCACATTCTTAAAATCAATTCTTGCTTCTGAATATTAACTGTATTTATCATTCATACTGCCCTCTGGAAACACCAGCTAGGATCCCTCTCCACATCTGACGAGGAGGGTCTCCCTGCAGTTATGAGGCTGATGAAATGACAGCTCCCAAGGGGTAAAGATTTGCCTACAGGGCAAAAGTCCCAACTGGAAGGAGCACTGTGGCCGCTTCTTCTGTGGCTGCCGCCAACTCTTTCCAACTATCTATTGCTCATCATCATCATCTCAAAATACTCTCTACCTTCTTTAGAGTACTACAAAGTCAATGAAGCAAAAATTAAATTACTTTCATGAGAATCACGGCAACTTTTTAAAATAATTAGGTATGCTCTAAATATTCCCATAGTTAACAATCTTTCTCTTCTACTATTTCTACTGTGAAGGTACAATTTTTTTAAAACGACAAACTTTGGAAACTACCAAGCTAATTTTTCTGAGATCTGACCAAAATCCACCTGTCTTGGTTTCCATCCTACCTCAACATCTCAGTCATAAACAAACGCCAGCTCCCAATTTTCTGGGTATCTTATGTTCCAACAGTTAATGCCTCCTATAACAGTTATCATAGGCTTCATGGTCATGCCTACTCAAAGAAAAGAGAGGCACATGTCTCTGAAGCTTATTTCATTAAGAAAACACATTTGAATTTCCCAAAGTCAACTTTCATGGGCCTTAAGAATGATATTGATGTGAAGAAAACGGAAGGGGCCAGAGCCTCTGGCCTTCTGCCACACACACCTGCCTCCTCCACACCCTGTAGCCCTTCTTCAGCTTCCTCTGAGGCACCTAAGGCCCAGGAAACCTGGTGGTATGGTGCATGGCCAAAGTCAACCAGGGCCAACAGAAATTTCAGGGATCACTCACTAAAGTAGTTTTAAAGGAGAAAGAATTTAACAATTCTTTACTTCAAGGCCAAACCATCCAATTCTTTGCAACCCCATGGACTCTGGTCTGCCAGACTCCTCTATCCATGAGATTCTCCAAGCAAGAATACTAAAGTGGGTAGCCATTCCCTTCTCCAGGGCATCTTCCCAACCCAGGGGTCGAACCCAGGTCTCCTGCTTTGCAGGCAGATTCTTTACCATCTGAGCCACCAGGGAAGCCCTAACCCATCCCTTCAATAGCCAGCAAATGTTAAGGGGACATAGAAAAGAGCCATAGGGACAGTATGTTGGACACTTGTGTGTTCCTGCCCACAAGCTGCTTTCTCAACATATTGTAGGAAAAGTCCATACATTAATAAAAGCAAAAACCCAAACCTTTACCTAAGACCATTTGCATCCACCATAACCTATCTTGTCAAGATCTACTATGAATCATTTCATAATTATCCAGTTAATGAAGAGAAAACTTCATAAGTGATTCAAACCACATCATAAATGGTTTCTGATTGGCCTTCAGCCATGCAGATCTAGGGCCGCATATAGAATTATTCCCATCCTGGTTTCCCTGGTGGCTTACATGGTAAAGTGTCTGCCTGCAAAGCAGGAGACCTGGGTTCGATCCCTGGGTCAGGAAGATCTCCTGGAAAAGGAAATGGCAACCCACCCCAGTACTGTTGCCTGGAAAATTTCATGGATGGAGGAGCCTGCTAGGCTACAGTCCACGGGATCACCAAGAGTCACACACGACTGGGCAACTTCACTGATTCCTGACACCCAAGGTTCCCAGAGAGGACCCTGTGATCAGGAGGTCCCAGCAGCCCACTGACAAGGTGCTGCTGACTTGGGGGGGACAGTGGGGGGTAGACAGGCCCCAAATGTTCATCAAGAGAGATCATTAACCAAAGCACTGGGTTACATGATAGACAGATCATGTGTGCCTTGAAGACTTCCCCAAAATTCAGAGACAGCAAAAAAAAAAAAAAATTAAGTTGTGTTTTCAAGTATTTGACACTTAATACCTGCCCCCCTTAAAAAAGAAAAAAAAAGTCATCAGTCATCAAACAGTTTTGGTTGCAAAACCAAAACAAACCCTGTCCTCTCATTTACTATGTACTTTAGTACCTTTTGAATAATACCAGGGAGAGTGTACCAAGGAGAGAAAACACAGTCATTTTGGTGTCTAGGGAATCCAGTGGCACTACCTGGCCCCATTTCCATGCATTATTCTCCCTCTCAGACGCCAAATCTCAAAGACTCCTCCAAGTAGAAACAGCACTCCTCTCTTCACGCCCAGCCCTAGCAAAGCCCTGCTCTGTTCACTGGCCAAATCAATCAGCTCCACCAGCCACTTTCCCAAGACCCTTCCAAACCGACTTCCAGCAAAGGCAGTAAGCACTCCTTAGCAAAATATATGAGAGTACTTCAGAGACAGATGCCAGAGAGACAAGCCCAGACACCCCAAAGTCACACCAGCGCCTCTCCTTGTGGCTCATGCCCCAGAGCTCAGCCCAGATGTGTCACGACAGTGTGACACACCTTTAAATCACCGTTAACGCATATGTTCTTTGCAGATGGAACACAGACCTCAGCATCACCAAGAGGGGACAAGGACAGGGTCTTTGAAGGAAGCCTGAGCAAGAAAGCCCTTTTTAAAAGTGCATTTTCATCTTTCTTTTTTACAGTGATCTTCTGCCATGGTGGAATGTAAACACCACAGGAATAGACAGAATCGTGAATTAAGGATTTGGACGCCTTGCTTTAGAAGTAATCTTCAAAGAATGCACATCCCAAACATCAGAGTCGCACAACAAGGCTCCGAGCTGCTTGTGACTGCCTGGAAAACGGCACAGGTCACACCTATTATTACCAGTTGGGTCCTGAATTGCTTTTAAAAATCAATAGAAAACATGTTCTTACATCTCGTCTACTTGGCAAGAGGGCAGATTCAGAAAGTGCTTGTCTTTGCCGAGAGAAGAAACCATTTAAAGAATGTCCCCCAAAACGTTCCCAGCAGCAGGCATAAATAAGAACTAAGTTTTCAGTGATCACTCTGCCCAACGCTTCCCCAGGAAAAGGCAGGGCAGATTGGTGGCTTTGTAAACTGCTCACCCGGCCTTCCCCGGGCCTTCTACTTCCACTCCCCAAGAAGGCCCAGGGCAGCTGGTGCTGTTCTCCAGAGCACCCAGCAGCTCCCTCTCTGTTCCTCTGACCAAATCTAAGTAATCGTAGCCATGAAATACACAGCACAGTGGAAAGAGAGGTTTTGCAGGCAGAGATGGGGAACTTCCACCAGGGTGCAGCCACTTGCTACAAGCGTGGGTTTTGGTAAGTCACCTGGACCTCTGAGCTCCAGGCTCCTTGTTCGGAAAGTCAGACAATGAACCTACCTCACAGGACTACTGAAGATTCAGTGAGAAAAGACGTGTGAGATGACCTGTAAAGTGTGCCTCAGTGGAGCAGAGGAGCAGAGTGGCATCCTTCCCCTTCCCTCTGCCCCCACCTCAAGTATTGGTATTAGTATTTATAGCTGTAATGCAACATTCACTTCCAACCATTTAGAGCACAGTGCTAGACACTGAACCAGCATTTGCTGAAGAGGTAAAGGGACAGAGTATTTAAGCCATACAGACCATCTTCTTCAGAACTCAGGCAAGGGCATCCCCCAAACCCAAAGGCAAAACCCATGAAATAAGTTGAAAATGTTTTTGTGAGCGCAGGACCCAGAGCATTCTTTAAGATTAAATCTGTATGAAAAGCACAAAAGTCAAATGCTGAATGGTGTATTAATTATGCACGACCAAAGATCTAGAAGAGGTTAAACCCACATTTGGCAGCAAATTGAGTTCTTTTATTTGATATGAAATCTGCACATGGTGATGATTTGTCCTACCTGCTTAATGTCACCAAACTTCTGGAGAGGGTGCAAAAAAAGACAAAAGAAATAGACATCCATCTATTCAAGGGTCTTCCTTGTTAAAGGACAAAATCTAATAGGCATCAGAAGAAATGACTTCTCAGAACCATTGTTGGCCAAGGCAAAAGTCAAATGCACCTAGGGCAGTATTAATAACATCTTGTCCCGCTTGCTCAATTAGGGAATTATGAAGAGTATTTCTAACACACATGGAGTTGGTGTTTAATACAATGAAAGCTTAGAAGTCTCTTTCCAAGCATATATGCTCACTGCAACTAGACCTTTCAAGAACATCTCCCCAATTTCACCATAGAGAAATCTGAGAACTTATTAGCCATTGGTAGGTTTTCTGTTTTGTTGCTATTTTTGCTTTGCTTTGTTTGAAGCTATACAGCCTTAAAATCAAAGATGAGGCTGTTGATAAATTGTGACAATGCCCTTGTCATCCTCTACTATTTTTTATCTGGTTTGAATTCAAACCAGAAAGATCCTGCCACCATGCTCCACGTGGCTGTTGTATGAATAGGCCAGGTCAGTATTGCCTAGTTTTGATGTGTGGGATGCCAGAAAAAGTCTTAATTGGCTGAGGTCAAATAAAGGATTTGTGGTGCTTCTATCGCCCAGAGTGGAGCTTTCTGATGCTGTCACCCGCACAGCAAAGTGACAGGTTCTCAGGAGGGTAAGTCTCTGGAATTACTTCTGTGATTGTGGCCAGGAATACTCTCTAATTTTGCAAAATGCTGTGAATTTAGGGCAAACTGAAGAAAACCAAGTAGACAATAAATAAGGTTTGCTAATGTTTAACCACTTCTCCAAATTCATGTCATACACTATCACAGCAGAACTGGAAATGGCCACTGGACCAACTGGGGATCCTTGGACGTCACTTCAGTTCAGTTCAGTCACTCAGTCGTGTCCAACTCTTTGCGACCCCATGGACTGCAGCACTCCAGGCCTCCCTGTCCATCACCAACTCCCGGTGTTTGCTCAAACTCATGTCCGTCGAGTCAGTGATGCCATCCAACCATCTCATCCTCTGTCTTCCCCTTCTCCTCCTGCCTTCAATCTTTCCCAGAAACAGGGTCTTTTATAATGAGGCATTTCTTCGCATCAGGTGGCCAAAGTACTGGAGCCTCACCATCAGTCATTCCAATGAATATTCAGGGCTGATTTCCTTTAGGATGGACTGGTTTGATCTCCTTGCAGTCCAAGGGACTCTCAAGAGTCTTCTCCAACACCACAGTTCAAAAGCATCAATTCTTTGGCACTCAGCTTTCTTTATAGTGCAACTCTCACATCCATACATGACTACTGGAAAAACCATAGCTTTGACTAGACAGACCTTTGTCGGCAAAGTAATGTCTCTGCTTTTTAAAATACTATGTTGGTCATCGTTTTTCTTCCAAGGAGCAAGTGTCTTTTAATTTCATGGCTGCACCTTGGGCATCAGCACCATCTAAAAAACGGGACTCTCAGGGTGGTACCCAGGAATACAATTGTTTAACAAGTCTCCCAAGCTTATCTGCCTAAGTTTGAGAGCAATTCAGTAGGCACACCTTCCTCATTTTACAGATAGGAAAACAGTTCCAGCCGGGATAACAAATTGCCTAAGTGACTAACCAAGCAAGGGCCCAGACCCAGATTTGTGCCTCCATCCAGCGTTTGACTCTGAATTGTATACAGATCTGCCATGAGGGCACACAGTGGGTCCCCACGAACACATATTTTATTTGCATTCAAACAATCAAATAGCTGAAACACAGCAGCTGAACAGGATGCCGGTGACTAGGAGGCCCCAAGGAAGAGAGACTGGAGGGCAGTCATGAATTAAGTCCAAGCCAGAATCCAATGAAAAGCCATGTTCCACCCAGCCCTCTGCTAAATAGCAACAGGTCAGGGGCTTCCCTGGTGGCTCAGAGGGTCTAGAATCTGCCTGTATTGGAAGAGACCTGGGTCTGATCCCTGGGTCAGAAAGATCCCCTGGAGCAAGGGAAGGGCTACCCACTCCAGTATTCTTGCCTAGAGAATTCCAAGGACAGAGGAGCCTGGTGAGCTATAGTCCATGGGGTCACAAAGAGTCAGACACAACTGAGTGACTAACACTTTTGCTTTTCACTTTCAACAACAGGTCATCACCAAGAAGCACAACACCAAGGGATTCCTTATTCTACCTGATCATGGAACCCATTCTCAATGAAACCTTCACTACCCAAAAAGTTTTGGCTTTGAGTAATAGTGGTCCCAGGCCACCCTTGTAGAGTGGGGCTCTTTAAGTAATCAGCTAACTTTTTAACTCACTGAAGTGAAAAAAGAAAAAGACTAGATAGCAAATAATTTTTAGTCCAAGAGATCTACAAAATCACAAACAATTCACTGGGAAATTATTCTTAATCGTTTCAAAAGACATCTGTGTTCCTAATTCTTTATTAAGGTTTTATGATTTCCATCTCCCATTCCAAACTCCTCCCACAGGTGCCAGACACCCTGTGGGGTAAGGGTGGGGGACAGTTAGTGGCCGGCAAGGCACTGAAACAGCAAGGGAAAAAAAGAAAATTCTGTCCTCAAAGGGTTCACATCTAGTAGAGGAGAAAAGATATGTCTGTAGCTCACACAGTAAAGCAAACAATAGAGGTCAAAAGGAGGAATTTTACACAGAGGAAGAATTCTGTGGGGCAAACAGGTGGAAATGAAGACTCGTGGGACCGACATTCCCAGATCTACCCCATCTTTTCTTTTCCTGTGGAATTCTCGGTGGCAGTTGACTTATTGGGAGGAGGAAGATGAGTATCTCCAACACTTTCCGAAAACAGGCTCTGCAAGCCGTACGAGTGTCACAAAACTCCCCAAGATGGCAGTCACTTGGGCAACAGGATGTGACATAGGTTTAAAGTCCTCTCTCCCCTTCTGCAATCACGCTCTGTGATTCGAGTGTCTCGTTGAAGCCAGTGGGGTGGCTCCACCTCACTCATCAGTCAGATGAGCGCCTCACCAATCAGGGCGTCAAGATGGCATCTTCTGCAGGCCCCACGGCTCCTCTGCCCAGGGTCCCCCATCAAGTGCTGCCAAAGACGAGAATGTAGAGCCACTAACAACTTGATCCGCGTTAATCAGGGCCCCACGCAGCTGCTCTCAGCAGCGACAAAGACCCCGATGAGGGCCCTCCGTGCCCCACGTACTGATGGCAAGGGAGAGGCTGTGGGGGGCAGACGGCATGGCCCACCTCGAACAAGGTGGCACAGGCAGGGAGATGGCTTGAGACAGGAGGTCTCCATAAACCACAACCCAAACCAGAAGAGACCCCCTCACCTGAGCAGCGCCCACCAGGGGGAGAGGCTTGGCAGTAACACTAACACACTTTCTATCTAGAGACAACCGCCCTTCTGAATCGCCATCATGGCGACCTCTCAGTAGTCTGGAGAAGGACGCAGCTGCAGCCTCATCTTTAATAGGAAACAAAGGGTGCATCAGGGGATGACACGACATTGTTCTCAAAGGTCAGGAAAAACTCCCAAACATGTTTTTTTTATTTTCCCCTTTAGGAAAGTAGCCTTCTTTCAAAAAATATTGATCAATTGGGCACCTCTGCAAGCTACTGTTCTAGGTGCTAGAAGGAGAGGCATCAGAGAGCCTGCAGGGCCCTGGCTTTGGGGAGTCTAGTTCTAGTGGAGGGAGTGAGACAGAAGGTAAGCTGACACTCGATGAAATCCAGAAAGATAAATCCCATGAAGAAAACAAAATAGGACAATGAGCTGGAAGGTGACCAATGTGGCGGAGAGGAAGAGGGAGGCCAGGAAAAGCCTCTTGGAAGGGGTGGCCTTTGGTAGACCTGAGGGATAAGCAGAAGTGGCCAGGTGAAGGCATGGACAAGAGTGTTCCAGGCGGAGGAAACAGCCAGGCCAAAGACCCCGAGTGTGATCAAGCCTGCCACACCCAGGGAACTGAGAGGGGGCTGGGGTCAGAGCCTGGCGAATGATGGGGAACGAAGGGGAGATAGGGACAGCAAGGTGCCCGGTTACCCCATGATGGCTCCATTCATCAACTCAAGCTTGTCAAAGCCCTCCTCAAATGGATTTTTGCCTCCTGGCGAGCATAGCAGCCTCCATTTCAGCTCCAGCCTGTTTTAAATCTTTTAATGTTCTTTATGGGCATTTCCCAAAAGGAAAGAAACACCTGTCTCTTCAAAAAACAAAAACCTCTGGGCAACCCCAAAGCCAGATGGGCACTGCCCCCTTTACAACTGCTCAGGTGAGTCCCATCTCTGCCTCGTCTCCTGGCCAGGTGCTGGTCAAGTCGTTAATTAGTCAGATGCCACCTAGAAGAAGAAGAGTCCGGAGGGCACGCTGAGGGGGCAGTGAGTGAAGAGTTCTCCCTCCATGCAGCCACCTGGAAGCCTTTGTCCACACAGAGGAAAGGTGAGGCTGTTGCGGACAGACATCTGAGTTTTGAAATTCTTCTGTAATCACGACTTTAGTCAAGAAAATGCACATGAGTTCACAGGATGATAAATATTAGCATGCTTCTCCAAGTTCAAGTGAGTTGTCAATAAGACAATTAAAGCAGCATCAATAATATGCACCGTATGTTATTATCTGCTATTCTAAATCCCAGGCTTTTGTGATCTCAGGAAAACAAAGGAGGACAGGCTGTGGTGGTACAAATACTTTTGCACAAGTGAAAGATGTAATTCTGCGTTAGTGTAACAGCAAGGACGGGAGGGGGGTGTGTGCAGGATGGAGCGTTCTTAAATACTGTATGGGGTAAGGAAGAATGGACTTGGTGGAAAGGACCGTTACAATGGAAAATTAGCAAGTCTGTGTCTAAGGTGGATCAATCACTTATATCACGTGGCCCCAGTCAATAGGAGCCTGAATAAGTGCTAGCATTGACCTTAATCAACTGACAATCAGTACTCAGAAATCAGAAATGCCGGATTCTTCTAAAGAGGAAGCTAAGTGAAACTTTGGGTGAAATTAATAAACATGAATGAGCATGCCCTTTGAAAAAGAGAGAGAGAGAGAGAGAGAGTGTGTGTGTGTGTGTGTGTGTGTGTGTGTGTGGTGGGGGTATTCCCTGGCAGTCCAATGGGTTAGGACTTGGCACTTTTACTGCAGGGGCCCACGGCAAAAAAAAAAAACACGAGAGAGAGTGTATGTGGGTGAAGAAAATAAAACAGGACAATAATACATATATACACATACATATATAAACATATACATATAGACTCATACAGATATACACACACATATATTCATGTATATGAAAAACCATATAGTATTGTGCTGAATTGGAATTTGGAATGAACTATCTCTTGAATACAAATTACATGGCAAAACTTTTTCATTGTTCCCTAAGACAAAAACCTACACAATGCAATCTCTATACATCTGCAGAATCAAAAATCATTTTCCTCCAAAAATAACTTGCAAAGCATTAAATGTACTGGAATGAGAGCAGACACTAAAACTACTATTTGTTGACACTTTGTGATTTAGGATTGAAGAGAGAAGTTTTCTCCAAATTAATGAGGCAGACATAATAGAGCAGTGTCAAAATATTGATTTTATTTTATCCTACCTATTGTTGGCACTCTTCTATTAAGTTGGAGAAAATATAATTCTTTCATTAGAGTTATCATTTGTTATTATTCCCTTATTTGCTATTTATTATGGAAAAGAAATCTTGTGTCACTTTTCAAGATTAATATAGAACAATCACATGGAAAGTCGTGTCAGAGACCAAAATAAAATACCAAATGCTTCCCAGACAATTTTTACTATACTGAAATATTTCTTAAGAGGAAAAGGAAGAACTGTTGGTTCAAATTTCATGAAATATATACAAATTTAGATTTATATTTATATACTTGGAAAAACTATTATTCCAACTAAAGCTCAGAAATTAAAATGATTATATTCATGCTGATATAACTTACTTTATAATAATCAAGTTGATAAGTAGACAATATCTAACATATACTCACAGATCTGAACAGATAAAATGGGGGAATACTGCTTACCAAGGTATGTTCCTTTATTCTAAAGAATTATTTTTTATAGTGCCCTTAAATGTTTTTTCTCTTAATTCATCACAGATTTTTGCTAAGGAAGGGGAAATATCTGAGCAAGTTTTCTGAAAGTGTAATAAAAGTCATGCATTTGTTTCCATAATTTTTCTTTTGAGTCATTTACATTTTAATATTTTACATCGAAGTTGCGATGATGTGAAATACGATATATATGCAGGATGATTTGGAATGTTTACAGTTATTTAATGAAATTTACTTAACCATTTAAAACCAAATGAAGAGAAAAAAAAGTACAGTATCCAAAGAGCCAGGACATACTTCATTTTCCACTAAAAAATTAAACTAAATTAAATTTAAAAGTTACTAGAGTAATCATGTAAGTAATGAATCAAAACAGCCAGGCATGCAAATGTGTACTTTCAAGTTCTATAGCATAAAGTCTTCTGTGGACTTACAGGTGATATAAACAAGTATCTGGCTTTCCTGCCAAGCTGTCCCTTTCCTGAAAGGGGAACGAGTTCATGACCCCTAGAAATTGCTGGCTGGTGAGAACCTCCCCAAAATCCCAAGACATCTTAATCAAGCACAAACTTGAGTGTCCCCAGAGGCAGAGGCCCCATGGTGGCATTGTCCGTCATTCCCCCCAGTGCTCTGCACGCTGCCTGACATGGGTGCACACTCAGGAACCAGAGGTGGGAAGGGAGGAAGTGTGTAGCCACTATGGCTATGCATAGGAGAGACAGGATGACTCTGAGACGCAGGTGCCTACTTGAGCTTTACCTTCTCTCCTCTGAGACTAAATAAACAAGTCTAACCAAACTAAGTACAGCAGAACTGTGCCGTCAGGGGCACACCCCTAGAGTTAGGATTTGGGCAGAGGGGAGCCAGGCATCACAGAAGCACTTGTGAATCTCAGTAGATCCTAAAATCTGAGAGAGCTTACATGATTTTTATCTTTGCAACTAACTTTATATTCACTATGCGCCTGGCACAGAGTAGATATTCAGTGGATATTTGTGGAATGAATGAATTATATAGGGAGAAGAAGGGATGGACAGAAGGATAGAAGAGCCACTTGGAAGGAAAATATTGACTTCGGATGGCAGAGAAGGCCACAGCCGCCAGCAGACACCCTCCAACAGGAGTGCCCTCAACAGGCCATGCTCACAGCAGGCTGAGGGAGCGGCCTCAGCTAGAAGATATCTCCTCGGTGCAAAGAAAGACAACGGGAATGTCCCTGGGGGAGCAGTGCACAATCGGCTCCAACCACCCTGGCCTTCTTTCTTCTCAAACCACTGAGGTCCTTCCAACCTCAGGGCTTTTGCACATGCTGGTCCCTTGCCTGGGAGTTTCCCCACCCCTTGCTTTACTGGCTGCTTCTCACCTTTACACCACCAAGAACAGCACTGGCCAACTCGTTGAAGAGGGGCTTCCCCCTAGCCCTCTGTCCTCTTCCTTCAGAATCTTCATGATCAAAGTGGGCATGACAAATATTGTGTCTCATGACTCTCTAGAGCTGCAGGACTCATGGATATTGGGTCCACTGCTATGTCCTTAGCACCTACACAGTGAGGATCTATAGGAAGGACAAATCTGAGAGGATGAACTGTAGGGCACAGTGACACTGTCCCGAGTGGTGCAAAGAAAAGTGTGACAGGAAAGCAGCCCTCACCCCTTGCCAAGGGCTCTGCTCCACGGCAGCCTACTCCAACTGAAGAAGAGGTTCATGAAGTTCAGAAGCCTTGACTCTCCAACAGTTCTGTTCTAGAGAAGGCCATCTCCAGAGAAGGTCCAAATCAGATGTCCAGAGCCCCAGTCCAAAGGTCACACACAGCCACAGTCACAGGCACAAGTCCAGGCAGAGAAAGCCCAGCAATGCCACCTACCAGCTACATGACCTTGGGCAAGTCATACAACATGGATATACCTCCTTTTCTCCACCAAAAGGCAGTGTTCTAAGAACTAAATTAAACAATATCTTGCATTTTCAAGCCCAAGGTCATCTATATAACAAGCACTCAATAAATGCTAGATGTATATCTATAAGACCTGATCACGGTTTCGAATTTCCTACAGGAAGATGGGATCTTGTTTCTTAATATAACATTCCTAGGTACTTCCCAAGGATGACTGGAATGGTGATTTTGTCATAGATTTGGTATCCCCCCCCCTGCCCCCACTGAGGAAAAGCCACCCAGAAGTCCACCCTTTCCCCTGCAGGAAAAAGTAAAGGAGTTATGTTCAACTCCCCACCTCTCTCTTGGATAACTCATCTTGAATGCAATGACCACAAGTTCAACTCATTAATTTAATACTTCATGCACAAGCATTTGCGTCCCTTGAAATCAGCAAGTGATTGTGTGTAAGTATGCAAATTAGGTGAATTTCACATGTGCGTGTGTGTGTGTGTGTGTGTGTGTGTGTGTGTATTTCGGAACCTGGAACCGAAACATCATCTTCACTGCCTACACTTGTACTTTGGTCTTGGTATAACACCTTCACACCACTAATCTGCCTAGGACACAGAATACATTTAATATTTTTTTTTAAAGATTGAATGAATGAATGACAGTAGTGCCTCCTTGGGGCCTTTGGCTTGGATCCAGGGCAAAGATAAAGAGTCAGGCGCATAATGTTCCTACCAAGATTACCCACAACCAGGGTGGTTGGTGTGTGGTGATATGGTGTGGTGTGGTATGGTGTGTGTGTGTGTGTGTGTGTGTGTGTGTGTGTGTGTGTGTGTGTGCGTGTGTGGCTTGGGAACACAGTGCTAACACTTGATGGATTGGAATGAGCATATTTGTTTAGTGAAGACTTAAACCCTACCCCCACTCCATAACCTTCCATAAACTCAACTGACCCTTTAAAATGCATCTTCTGAAATGTATAGGAAATCAATCAGCTGATACTTATTGATTCCCAGGTAAATAACTCCAAAGACCAGTCAGGGAAACAAAAGAGGAATGACACCTCACTAGGCTTTGCAAGTGACTGATGGCTATAGTTTGGGGTAGGGTTTTCATTCCTAAAATATTTAACGAAATGTACAATACAAGTAATAATATTAGCTGGCCATTTGTAGAATAGCCGGTCTCTGAGCTCATTTATTAATCACTTTCTCTTTTAATCCTGATGACTCAATTAGGAAGGAAAAAATATTCCAATTCTACTGATGAGAAAACTGAGGCTTAAAGACTGAAAATGCCCTGCTCTCAAAGATCTTGGAAGGAGTGGCGCTGGGTATCAAGCCTGGTCTCATTTGACTGGTCCTGAGCTCTTTATCACTGTGTTACACTGCTTAAAAACAAAACCAAAAATGCTTCTAGCTCTTCCTCATTTGCAAACTCAATGTTTCCAGCTCAGTGAAATAAGCATCTTAATCAAGGAATGAAGGAGGGAACACCCCTAAAAAGTAAATAATGCAAAAAACTAACTTATAGATATTGATATATCAAGCAAAACATGTACTGTGTAACTGTTGCAAAAAATTTAATTAGCAAATAAAGTGCACACAAAGAATTCCCCCGTAGTCGTTCCTTCTGGAGCAATGATACAGAAAGTAGGAAGGAACATGAAGTTTCTTTGTGTTAATCTAAGGGTTAACAGTTGGCTGATGATAGAAATTAATAAAAGAGGGGCCCCTGTACTGCTCCCCAGTGCAGCAATGATTTAACTCACTTGCCTTCAAGATGGAGGTGGGCAGACACAAATACCAGCACATTTAAGCACAAATCGTATTAGAATTTTCCCTTGAATTCTGCCCAGCCCTGGTTCCTAAAGAAAAAAGTGCTCGGTCCCCAGCGCCCCCAGGTCGCCTAACCCCTTTGCCCAACCTCCGCAGGAGGCCAACCTCTAGCAGAAGAGAGTCAGAGACAGATTCTAACTCGAAGTCTGTCCCAAGGAACGAAGCAGCTGGAAACCACTCCTTCTTTAGATCAATAAACAAATTATTTTATTGAAGGTGGTATTTGGAGATCACACACAAGAATTACACAGATTTTATGGGAACAGTATTATCATGCAAAGAGAGAGAAAGTTTTCTGAACAGCAAACCCCAGTTGCCCCCACGATCCACACATGGGCCTGGTATTTGTCACCTGAGCAGCCAGGCTCCTAATTCAGGCAGAGCCAGCAGTCCCTGAAAAAACGTCTCACACGGATCTAGCTCCTGTCAACCTTTTGAGACAGGAGGGGAATGTGAGGATCAAGTTGCTGGTATCACTGAGATAAAAGGGCAGTGTGTCAAAACGCAGCCAGTTCTTCCGGGAGGGTTTTGAAAATGGTACGTACTCTAATAATCTGCAATATATTACTTGACCTCACCAGACAGCCATTGCTAAAGAATAAACATGCCAGAAGGCACAGAACGCACATCTCCCCCAAAAGACAAGCATATCACCACTGGTTACATCACAGAAGCATTGTCACGGGAAATGCCAATCAGATGACCAGATCTTGGATGAGTCCCTCATTTGTTACGCACTTAGAAAGCCACTGTGTCTTCCTTGGGGTGGCAGCAGTTATTAAAGGGGAAACTGCCACCTTATGGGCCTTAATCAATACATTTTTAGATGATGCAAACGTTCATGTCATCATGTCTGTATTTCTTCTGCCTCTAAAATATGCTAGAGAAGAATTTTAAATAAGACTAAAATTCAAACGGTCCCCCACCAGACTTCAACGAAAGCTTTTTCAATATAGTTTCAGAAATTCGTGTGCAAAGGGGGAAAACAGCTGAAAAGGAGGAAATGAGGGATGGGGGGGTGGAGGCTGGGAAGAGGGGAGAATGAAACAAAACAAAAAGCACACAGAAAATAGATATTAAGTTGTCAAATCAATGATCTCAGAAAAGAACTGCAGACAGGGTGTCTGGCATTTTGCTTAAGAAATGGTGCTTCCAAAGTCCATGAGAGTTTCTGGTGGTGCGGGGCTTCCGATAGCTCAGAGCAGCCCCCCGAGGACTCAAGGAGACCTAGTGGCAGTGGGGACCAGCACAGAGCCGCCCTGCACCATCCAGGAGGTTCTGGCTGCACAGATTAAATCCCTTAATGTCGGCATGTGGCAGCTTTTCCCCTCCCACATTCCCACACTGCATTTTTTCCTCCTTGTGAACTCTCCTTGCGCTATTGGAGCAGGACTGCCACCCACCAGAGCTGACCCTCTTTCAGGTGGAAAATGTCTGTGAATAAAGTTTCTCAGATGCTGCAGGAATCCTGCACCGAGTTTAACTGCCTGATCCAGCCATGTTTCACCAGTGAGATGCTCTCTGCTCGGTACAGATTTAAGGTTGCTGAAATAGCCACTTGGCATCAATAGATTACAACCCCCAGACTGTGAGCCCTGGCCGAGGATGCAAAATAATTAAAGCATTTTAGCTGTAATTTTGATAAGATTTCCCACCCCCTTCAATAGGCTCCATAGAAATGACCGCCTTTCTGTAATAACTTGGAAGGCTTTCCTTGACTTGACTTTAATAGATTTCAATAGAGAATTTTAAAAAATTTTTAAAGAACAACAAAAAAAAATGTTTGTGCTACTTTCTTGTCTGGTCAATAAGAAATAAGTGTTTCCAGATATTCTGAAAAATAAAATTGAATAATCAAGCTATTCAAGAAATTAAATTCCATATATAACATCTATGTGGTCTGTGATCTGTTTGCTTCTCTATAGTTGATACAGTTTAGCTGATACAGTTTCCAAATATTTCCTCCCTCTTGAAAACAAATTTACAACAATGCATATGTTCTCCAAGTAGCAAGTTCTGGTTTACATTTTTAACTTCCATGAAAGGCGAGTTACTATGACAGGGAAGGATGATTGCACTCACAGCCCTGAGTACTGCGTAGGGAGGCAGGGGTGCAGACAAGGTCAGCAGTGTGAGCTCCGGGGCTAATGAGGCTGGCTTCAAACCCTGGCTTGTGGCTGCAACAAGTGGCCACACCTCTCAGTCTGGTGAAATCGAGATGAGGGATGCCCTTTACTCTGATGTCAAAAGGCTCCGTAATACTGCACATCCAAGGTGCAGAATGCAGGGTCTGGCATAAGGCAAGCACCCAAGAGCAGTCACTGCTGGTGTCTCTGTTCTGGCCCCCTCTGCACACCTACAGAGAGGCCCCAGACCCTGCCTCCTTGGGTGCCTGGACACTACAGGCATAAATGTTCCCTGAGAGCCTTACAATCTAGCCCTTTCATGAGCCAAAATCTCATCCAAATCTATAGGAATTATTTTGAAACCTCAGACATGTGAGAACGTCATTGTAATTAAGGCTGGATGGGCATTTCTGTGATTAATCTCAACTTTAGAGGTTCTGTGGGTTGGCTTTCACAACCTAAATAGGGTTACTTTATCCTGCCTATGTATACGGGTTGACTGTGTGTTCACACCAACCAACCAAAGGCTAAAAGATCGTGAAGGGGCTGAGCTGAAGGACTAGCAGAGACAGCATGGGGTGGGGGCGGAGCACAAGAGACAAGCCCACCTCAGTAATCAAAGCTAAACACAGCTCAGGTGATCAAAGCCTTGATAGAAAACTTTCAGGTTAATGTCAGCTCAAGCCTACGGTGATCATTTTTCCTGTGTCAAAATGGCACTTAATTTTCGCATTGTAAAGCTACAGAGGAAGAATAGGTAGGTAAAGGAGGTGGACCCTACAAACTAATTTTCCTTCTTGCATCTCTTAGTGTATCTGCATAACCTTCCTGCCACTACCACCCAGAGGCCCCACTTGGAGATCTGTGTCCCTTAAAAGGGGCTGCTGGCTCTGTGTGGATGAGCTTGTTGGGTCAATGATGGAATTCCAGGGGTTCTGTGGTGAGTGTGCCCTCAGAAAGGGCAGATGGCCATGGGTCAAGGGAGGTGCTCTGGGCAGGAGTGGGGTTGAGTGTGACAACTCCAGAGGCAGGTTGGATGGGTTCTAATCCTGGATCCTCCACTACCCTCTCTCAGTGTTTGAGGTTCCCTTCCTGAAATTTGTTGACAAATATAATAGGCTGTAAGGATTAAACAAGTTGAGTGCTTAGAACCCATGACTGCCATGTAGTGAATGCACAGAAATAAGCCACTCTCATCATCCTGCCAGCACGATTCCCAGCCTTAACTCAGAGTCTGAGATCTGTTGCCTTTCACTTCTTGCTTTGCCTGTCACAGTCAGGGAGCCCAGAAACACAGCTCTTACTGGCAGGGCCATTTTCAGGGTGTAACTGACATAAAAATAGTCAGAGTCGAGCCCCAGATACCCTCCACCCAGGCCTTCCTCTACTGTGGACTGACATCCTCCTTCCTCTCAGACCCCCAGCTCTGCCCCCACGTGGTACAAGCCCTGGTATCCCCACCAGGCTGTGCACTCCTCAGACTTCCCTGTGCCCCTTGAGACGCCCAGGATGGGGCCTGGCACACACACACTGTGGGAAGTGAACCTGATTTTCCCCCAGGGGATGTGTGCAGATGTCTGGAGACATGTTTGATTGTCACAACTGGGGAGAGCTACTGGCGTCTATTGGGTAGAGGTCAGGAATGCTGCTCAACATCCTATGAAACACAGGACCGACTCTACAAGTGGGTAACATCCTTAGGGTCACACTTGAGAAACCCTGCTCTAGAGAAACAATGTTCAGGCCAGCCTGGCAAGTTTCACCAAAGGCCTCACCTGGATCTGGTCTCTTAGGGCAGATAAACCTAACCTCTAGCATGCTCAGAGGCTGTGAAAAGCCAAGTGTTCAGTGCCCTCTGAAGCAGCAAAAACTCCAATATAAGAGAAACCAAAGATCTACAATGATTTTTTACAGTGAAAGTTGCAGGGGTAATATTCTCTAGCAACCAAGAGCGCCCACTAAAACCAGCCCTGCTCTCTGCACAATGATGTAGGAAAGGGGGCCTGCATTCTTTAGGGCCCATCTTCTGATCATACATGTCCCCCTCCACTTTGTGATTCCTTCAGCTCTTTTAGCCCCAATCCTTCCACTGTGCACAGACACTGATAAACTCACTAATCTACCCTGGGTAATACACTGTGAATAAATAGGAAATCATCTCATAACAGGTGTTTCTAGCAAGAACACCCTCTCCAGCGCACGTGTACACACACACGCACACACACACACACACACACACCTGCATCACCACAATTGAGATCCTGGCGGGCCACTCCCTGGCTTAGCTCAGTTTGACTGTACACAGGACTCCCTAACTTAGCTTGGCTCTTACCCACTATGTCACTCAATGCTACCAAGGGTGGCCCAGACAGCCCAGACCTGAGCAAACAGCCCTCTCCTTGACAAAAGGCCTCTCTCTCAACAACTCCCAAACAGGAACCACAAGACCAGGTAAAATACAGAATGAGCCACACCAGTCAGACCCTCCACCCCCATCCTGCCCGGGACAGCTCCTTTCCCTCCAGGGTCTCCTGTCCTGCAATGGCATGTCCTGGAGGGGGCGGGCCGGTCTGCACGACAGGCCTGGTTCCACGGAGCTACTCAGCTCACAAGCCCCTACTAGCAGATGTGAGTCTCTCCCATGTCAGTGAACTTGCATCTTGCTTTTAGAATCCAAAATCCAACCTTCACAATCTGGGAGATAGCATCAGGTCACCTGACCGCCAGCAGCCTTCCAGCCCAAATCTATCTCACCTGGAGACAGGGTGAAGCGGGGCTGAGCACTCCCCTGCTCTGGGTCCTGGCAGAGGTGTTGTGGGGGACTCCCAACCTCAGCATGGACAAAAGCTGACCTACAAAAAGCTCACTTCTGTTTTTAAACTTGCGTCAAGTCTCACTTTAAATAATGCTGAGAACAAAATGCAAGCTGATATTTCAGCTTACTTAAAAGGCTTATTAAAAACACTAAATCCAAAGACGTTAAAAAGCTATAATTGTCCTCATTCAAACTGGAAAAATAAATCTATTTGCTTTCTTCTTTTATGATCCTTTTCTTTAAAAAAAAATAAGTTCATCTATATTCTCATGAGCATCATTGCTGTCTTTTTTTCCCCTTCCATTCAAGGCACTTTAAAAACACCTGTGCCATTCACAGCCAACTTTTGAGCAAAAGGCAACCATGTTTGGGAAAGGCTGTTTAACTCTGATTCCCTTATGCCAGAGATAAGTTTCTCTTGCTCAGAAAGGTGAAGTTCAGAGTTCATTTGAACGGGCTCTTAAATTTTATAGGTCTAATCTGGTGGAAATTTCTTTGGTTACCTAAGGCAGAGTAGACAACCTAATCTGTCAGCTTTTTGGGGCTCAGCAGGCAATGAATGATTCCACATCTCAGCACTGCCTTCAGTACCCAATGGGCAACTGTGGTTAGTAGGGCTGCACATCCTGGCCACCTCCCTGCCCTCTCTCATAATGGGGGTTACTGGCCTCCGGCTTGGACCAGAGCAGCGTGACTGTCTCTCCCTATCCTGCCCTATGTCTTCCGTGAAGACAGCCCCAGCCAGCAGTTAACTTGCTGAGTTGTGAGATCTCAAGCTTGCTCAGAAGTTAAGCACTCCAGGCATAGAACAAGATGGGTTTTCAGAGCAGTGGTCCAAGAGAATGCAAATTTATTGAAAGCGCTTTCTCCAGGTTTTCCATAATTACCATTTATGTCTCCAGGAACTGTTTCCCCGAACCCAGTTTAGGGTGAAAGCATTTTAGAGACTTTCTCTGCAGATGACATATGAGGTACTAACCTTTTTTCATATGCCCAGATGTTAAGTTCATTTTCATCACATTTATGCAAATTTCATTTGAACAGTAAATCAAAAGAAATCTTAAATCATTGTACACTATTTAAAAATCCACACTAAATCCGGTTTACTTGCAGTGATATTAACATAAAGTCACAGTTAAGGGACTGAAGGTAGGAAGCAGATGTCACAATCCCGTCTTCTATGCAATGGCCCCAGAGAGACCTGGGGTCCCAGCCATCCATCAGATCAAAAAAATATCTCTGCCTGGTTACAACCCAAATCAAGTGTTACCAGCTTAAGGGTATTGTGTAGATTGAAGCCTTTTAAAAGTTTTCCAAACTTTGGGAAAACAGGGGTCCCTCAATCTAGGGGCCTGCCATCCTTGTTAGTGTCTGGACTCAGGCACTACAAAGTTCAAGTCAGGGGCCTAGTAGTGAGACTTCTGGCTGCTCGCTTCTTCCTCAGTGGGGGGAAAAGTTAATTCCTAGGGCTCTGCGGGCCTGCATTTGTCAAAGCGCTGGACGGCAGTGCTATCATTACCAAGCAAATCAGCCAGGCGGTTAATGGTGGAATCAGGAGACATTTGCACTCTGCTATCAGAATGACATCATAACTAAAGCAGCCTTCAGCCAGAAGCCTTAGGCTCTCCCTAAGCAGAGACCAGAGGGTTGCCCGCTACCCCCCTGCATCTCCCCAGGCCATAGCTGAGTCCCCTGCCCCTTCCCGTCAGGCTGGTGGGCCGAGCTGCCAGCAAATTTCCTAGCAAACAGAAACTAGGATTACAGTTTTCGCCCAAGAAAATCTACTTTTCCCCAGGTTCTGAACACTGTAAATAAATAACACACTATTGTGTTTTTAATAAAATTTGAGATATTATAAAAATCACTTATCTGGACAGGCCACGGTTGATATTTTATGAATGTAGCTACCTTTTGGCTATAGAATTTATGGCATTTCCAACAGAATTGTCAGTCTCTCGGTGACGGTCTTTAGTAAAGACGCCCTGAACACTCTCCTTCGAGCACTAGAAATAAATGATGCTGGAGAAATTGGGGGGGGGGGGGGCGGGTAGGGAAGGAGCTAAGGGAGAAGCCCTTCTTGCTCCTGTTGTGCCTGCTTTCCTTTCTTTTTAAAGCACAGCCGATCACACACACACACACACACACACACACACACACACACACACACACACAGCCAGAGACACAAACCTTAGAATAATGGGGGAGGCATTTGGCGACGAGCTGCAGACGCGGCGCGGCGCGACTAGCAGCCGGCCCGGCTCGCTCTCTGGCTCGCAGCTCTACCCTCCACGGCGGCGGGGACCGACTACCCGCCCGGACCCGAGATGCCCAACTCCACCGCGTCCCAATGATCGCCTCCCGATTCTCGCTACAGGTACACGCCTGGCCCAAACACCTCACCTGACCGGAAAACTCGGGAGACAGAGGGGGGAAAAGTTGTGCAAGCTGCTAGCCGGGAGCGCCGGAGCCGGCGGCTGCAGTCCTCCCGCCAGCGAGCAGCCCTCCGCCGGGGCACCTCGCTCGCCTGCTTTGCGCGCTAACCTCGGGGCGCACCGAGGCCACGGCAGGGCACTTACTTGGCACTCGCTTTTGAGCGTGCTGGTCGTCGCAGTTTTCACTTGGGTTTTCAAACAAGTTTCAGGGAGGGAGAATGAGGGGAAAGGAAAAAAAGAAAGGAAAAAAAAAGAAAGATCCAATTATGCAAATAGGCTCCGGACTGGGAGGCGCGCGTCGAGTCTGACGCCGCTACCGTACTTGTTCTCGGAGCAGCCCCGGGCCGGGCAGATTTATGGGGGCGCGTCACGGCTACGCCAGGTCCCGCCGCCGGAGCATCTCGAAGTTAATTAAAGCGGTAATGTCCACTTTCCCGGCGACCCTCCGTGCGCGGGTTTACTGTTTCACCGTCCAACCCGACCCGGGCGGGGGCGGAGACGCTCTCCCCGCGCCTCTCTTCCTTCCCTCTTCTTGCTCCCCCTCTTTTTCCTCTTTCGTCTCTTTAAGTCGCCTGCCTTCCACTCAGTGAACAATGAACAAAGATGTGAGTGATGGGAAAAGATCGCCCCCTCCCAACCCCAGCAGTGAGCAAAGCCGGTCTCAAAGTAAAAATCCAGTTGCTAATATCAAACTGGGAAAGAAAACAGTGCGTTCCCAGTCTAACCTCCCCCCTCCTTACACACACACGCACGCACGCACGCTCACCCCACCCCAAGTTCACCTAAGCCCTGGTTGGGGGCGGGGGCGCAAGGCCAGGGCTCCAGGGGCTGCCCAACGCGCCCGGGACACCGGGGACAACGGACACTGCGGTGGAGAGCACTCGGGCCCAGCCTGCTTCTCGCGCCCCTCTCCGCCTGCCCTCCCCCCAACCCCCTCCCTGAGTATACACCGGCCAGCCCGGCCCCGCGGCCCGCTCCGGCTGCCCGGCGGCCGGATGCGCTCAGCAAACGCGGCCCCTGTCGGTTTTCTGCTAAACTGCACAGCGGCGGCGGCTGCCGGGAGAAGGCGCAGGAGCAGCCGAGGCCGGCACCGCGCGCGCACTCACCCCGCCCGGCCCACTGCCCCTACCGGCGACCGGCCGGCCGCCCGCTCCCACCCGCACGCACTCTTGCGCGCCCACCAGCGCCCGCGGGCTCCCGGACCCGCAGGCCAGGACGCCGCGCAGCCGCCGTATTTTCTGCTAAAGTGAAAATGAAGGCGGCTGACAAATCACGTCTCCTGTGAGGCACTCGTTAGACATAACAATATCCGGCAAACAAAACCCAGCCGTGGCTGCGACCGGCGCGCGGGGCTGGGACCCCGCCCTGCCCCTCCTCGCCCCCGCTCTGTGCTCAGGCCTGCGCGGTCCCCAACCCACCCCCAATCGATCGTCCGACCTTCCACCTAATTCGAGGGTTGTGTGCACGTTCGCCGAGAGGCGGACATAGGAACGTTCACAATACAGAAGTGGGAAAAGGAGGGGAGACAACTTTCCACCTGTCCCCAAAGAAAGCCCTGCAGGAGTTTTCTCAGAAGAGTGGGCTGGGGACAGATCTCTGCCCCCGAGTCCCCTTTTCTTTCTTTTTCCTAACTTCCCAGCGTCTGCGTTTCCACCTTCCACTTCACACACATCCATCTATATACAGATATCTATATTTTAAATTATTTGCAAAACTGCAACAGATGGGCGCGTCGAGATCTGGACACTTTCCTACTCATCATCAAAGAAAAGCTCCCCCCCCCCTTTTTTTTTTTTTTTTTTGCCTAAAATACATCCTGGTCCCGCCTACGACTGTTTTCCTCAATTCTTCATCTTCAAAAAATGTCTTGAAGCAAATAGAAAGGTTTATCAGCAAAGATCATTTTCCTCCCAGCCATACATCTGGCCTGGGGATTCCGTTCCCCTAAACTGCGCTCTTCCCAGACGCCCCCAACCCTCCGTCTCCCCGCCTTCCTAAGCCCCCACGCCCGTACTCCCTCACTCTGATTGGCCTCATTTCTCCAGCCCCGGGCTGGCCGGCTCAGTTCCCTCCATAACCTGTTACTTACTTATTTCTTTATTTTTTGTCTTTGGCCCCGGGATTGGCCCCCAGGGCCTGGGCTAGGCTGGGGCAGGTGCTGCGGGCACCACCTGCGCTGGCAGGCGCCACGGCCTTTCCTGGGGTCGCAAGTTCGGACCCTGACACCCCGGCCCTACCGAGCCCCCGGCCTTGGCCTCGCCCGACTCCCCGGGTACAAGAGGCCAATGAAAACACAAAATGGCAGGTCTCAGCGGCCCTTGGCGCTGTAAGCATCGGCTAACTTTGATTAAAAAAAAAAAAAATTACAAATTACCCTTTCTACCCCCCGGCGGCGGGGCCGGAATCCCGCAGCGAGCCGCGGAGGAAGAAAGGGAGCGGGGGGCGCACGATTCTCAGGCAAAGCAGAAAATGGGGAAAGTCACTTGAGCAGAAGTTTCCGCGGCCCCGGGCTCCCAGTCTCCACAGACTCCCCCCACCCCCCAGACCCTTTTGAAAGTTTCCCGGGGCCGAGAGCGGCTCGCGGGCCGCGCGCGGCTGGGGGGCGCGGGCTGGGCCCGGAGCGGGGCGCGGGGTCCCGCTGGCGCGCCCGGCGCGAGGCCCGGCGACTCCTTTTCAAAGTAACGGTCCCGGGACCGCGGCGGGGGAGGCGGCGGCCCAGGCGCGGGTCCCGCTCGCCGCCGAAGTTCTCTAGCGCCCTTCGATGCCCGGCCGCCGCCGCTTTCCCGGTTTCTTCCTCTTTTTTTCCCCCCGCTGACAGCTTCTCTCGCCAACGTCACAGCCACGGATATTTAATTAGACCGTATTTTTTAATCGCGATGGGGCGAGAAGGAACCCGGCGGCAGGCCTCGCGGAGATGGAGAGGGGGAGGGGACGGGGGGGCCGCGCCAAGAGTCCAAACTCACTTTGCCACCTCCCGGACGCCAGGGCCATCCCCCCCCGCCGCGCCCCCCCCGGCCCCCCACCCCCACCGCGCCGCGCCCCGAGACCCCCCCACCTTTGTTTTCCTTACCTTAAACACTGAAACGCGGGTGTCGGGAGCAAACTCGGGCACGTAAACGGAGCGTTGTAAAAGATTGTGTTCAATGAATAATGAAACATGTCCACATGATTGACTTGATCATTTTCCGGGGCTGAGGGGGGACGGGCGCCCTGCTCGCGCGCCTCGCTCGCCCACTCGGCAGAGCCCTGCGAACTGTTCCCAGCCCAGCCGGGGCAGGGCGGGCTCGATTTTCGTCTGCCTTTTTTCAGAATCGCCCCGTTCATTGATACTCATCACCCAGCCCCAGCAGACATCCCCATCCCCGGCTCGGCCTCCCCCTATCTGGTAGGTGAAATGCATTGTACCATTAAAAACGCTCTCCATTGTCGCCCTGGCATAATTCACAGCAACTAGATAGGTCTTGCGGCATTTAGCTTTGATGAGCCAGAGACTGAACCCTTGATATAATAATCTACAAAGAATGGTGTGTGATCGTCCATTTTTTCTCTCTGTCTAGCAACTAAGAAACCATTTAACACAGCGCAGCTTGCTTCTGACCTTGAGCTCATGTAAACACACTTATTAAAATCTATCTATTCTCCAAGAGCTACATTCTGATTGTCAGACTCGTTACTGAGACATATATCAGCCCCTTCGCTTGTCACTACTTTGCATTCCTGCCTTTGACTAAAGAATTTTTTATCCAGCCGAGAGGGAGAGAGAGATTGCCACGGAGGGAGAGGAGAGAGAGACGGAAAAGGGGAGACGAAAAAGCGTAATTCTTACCTGCTCCTGAAACTATTTAAAGTCTGTTTCTTTTCTGGGGGAAAAAAAAAAAAAAAACTCCCGGGTGAATCTCGGTGGACAGCGGGACGCGGAGAATCAGTCACAGCCCGGGCGTTTAAGGGAGTCATCAGCGATCAAATGACGTTGATCCGCGCTGTAACCTTGTGGCGTATTTAATGTAAATAAGGCAGTTATGTTGCCAATCGCCGCGATACAAACACGAAGAGGTCGTCAGCCTCGCCTCCCGCGCCTGCCATTAGAGGCGACTTTATTTACAGACACTATTTAGGAGATCATGATAATTCTAAAACAATACTAGTGCCAAATGATTATGAAAATATGATTTTAATTAATCACGTAGTAGGCAAGGAAATTAGCATACGGTAATTAAACTTCGAGAAAAACGTCACGCAGGTTCTCTGCCTTATGGGTCCAGAATACTCATCACGCGGTGGGCTCCAGGACTTAATTATCAAACAAAATAACTTTTTTAAGGCAACTTTGCAAATGCTGGTCCTCAAGGCAAACGCTTAGGTAAATAGTATAAGGCGAGGTAACAAGGTAGAGATGTGAGTGATGCTTGAGGTTGGGTTTCTGTGAAGCAAGGAAGAGGGGGAAGAAGGGGGGAAAAAGCTGAATAATGCAATTATGGATTCTCTGTCCTAGAGTTGACAAAAGCTGGTGCCTCAAAAGCCTCTTTGTTATGGGATTATATAATGATCCTGGTGTCATTATGGGGAAAAAAGATTCAGTAATAATAATAAAAGAAGTATCCAGATACACCAATGAGGAGCTTGTTTTAAAGAAAAGGCTCGCATGTGACATTGGGGCATGTTAATAGCAGAAACACAGGATCCAAAAGAGTTGACAAAGAAGGAGAAAGGGAGGGAGAGAGAGGGGAAAAGAGAGAGAGAAGGAGCGGGGGAGGAGAGACTGAAGAGAGGCCTGTGTTGTGCATGATTAAGAAATGATGGAGACTGATTGATTATTCAAAACGTCAAGCCACAGGGACACTTAAAACATTGATTCAGGTAAGACTTGTTCCAGCCTGCCCAGACTGAGTTTCCCTTAGGTGACTGGAGGGTTTAAACCAGGGCACCACAACACATAAAAAGCAAAAATATAGAAAAAGCACGACATCGCCGACCCCTTCCTAGAGGAGGGACCACTTAGTTGCAAATAACTGTCCAACAGTGGAGCGAGATGCAGAAAACTTCACACTGGAAGACCAACCTGGCAGTAGTCAAGAACTGGGATCTCAGATAACAGGCAGAGACCCAGCCTCCCAGGGCACCTGGCCATTGCACCTCACTGCGGGTGATCCCCCAAGACAGGGGCTCCGTGGGTGGGCACCCAGCCTGGTCTGTGCTGCACGGCCCTTGGACTCTGCCTTGAGAACCCAGCACATCCTCCTCTCTCTCTCACTCTCTCTCTCCAGGGCTTTGGGGACCAGGAGAATCGGAGTTCCCCCAAACAAGCTAGTCCTATGAGATTCTTGAAGTCCACTCTTATCTCTCATATCTCTGCAGTGGTGGTTTTTTTATAAAAGCCCCTGCCTACCCCCAAAAAAGTTTAGGAATTCAATCTGCATTTTCCAATCTGATGTGTCTGAAATTCTCTTTGAACAAATTCCAAAATACAAGGGGTTTTTTTTTCCTCTTGTATAGAAATTAGCATCGCAATCACATCAATGATATCACTATCTCTATGGGAATGATAGCTGGAGCAGTGGGGTGTTCTTTATTTCAATTCTTCGTGGATCAACTGATTATACTCTGTCGTCTTTTGAACCTGTTATTGTAAGTCAAGTGATTCTTTATAAGTGACAGCTCGGACAAAGAGGCGAGCAGGGCCGAGCAGGTCGAAAGGAAGTGGCCATATGGACTTGGAGAAAAGGCACTTTCTCCCCCAAGAGAATGGGGGTGGCAGTCGCCTTTTAACCCTCGAGCCGCCAGCCCCGCCTGAGCCATGGGAAGCAGGGAGTCAGGCCGTGCATCCTGGCACCGTACTGGGGCTCTCCGGGGTCTTAGCCCGGTGAGGTCCGGATCGTGGCCGCCAGATCCGGGGTGCCCCTTCCAGACCAGGAAGCCAAAGACGCCCGCGGTCCTTAGAAGCCGTGCATCTCTGGAGCACTGCGCTCCAGGCGGCCTGTGGGACCTCAGCTGGTGCGCACGGAGGCCACCGAGGTTTGCAGCCCAGCGGGCCAGAGCAGGCAGGGCAGAGATTGCCCTCTACCCGGAGGCCGCCGCGCGGCACCTCCTGAGCCCCAAGGAGGGTTCGAGCTGGGGCTCGCCGGCGCCCCCTGTCGGCGCCCGCGCTCTCTGCGCTTCCTCGAGGACTCGGGCCGGCTGCCTTGGCCAAGCCCTGGCTGACTCAGGCAGCCGGCGCTTGCTGTGGGCGCGAGTCAAGGTGAGGGTTGAGGGACTTAGGCAATGAACAGAGGCCTGGTGTCCTCCAGAGGCCGGAACGTGAAGGCTACCTCCGTCCTATAAAGCACTGAAGTTCACTCATTGATTCTCCCTACCCTATGTCTTTGGCGGCCACTTCCACAATCTGTGGGACTTCTTTTTATGTTGTTGGGGTTTTTCACCCTTCCCCACCCTTCTTCCCTGGCTCTGGTCCTGCCCCAGCAAGTTTCCTCGGTGACTCCCTTGCCTCCTGCTCTTCCAATGCTGGAGTATTTCTCACTGC
Organism: Dama dama; assembly: GCF_033118175.1. Taxonomy (NCBI): domain Eukaryota; kingdom Metazoa; phylum Chordata; class Mammalia; order Artiodactyla; family Cervidae; genus Dama; species Dama dama. Next base: position 45,711,141 of record NC_083684.1, on the reverse strand, counting down.
TCCTGGCCAGGGCTGGAATCCTGAGGCTAGACTTGAAGCAGAGATGCCCAGAGGCTCACCCAGTGCCTGCATCGGGGACTCCTGCACTCGCCAATCCTCACAGCACTCTGCAGAGACAACCCCCCTAACCGCCCCTGCTCTGGCCCAGGCTTGCCACTCCTGCAGTGTCTTCTTCAGGGAGGGCGTCAGCCTTTTGATTTCTTGAAACTGATGAAAGTCATCGGGAGCCTGGCCTGGTGAGTTAGGTGGATAGTGGCTGGGGTTAAAAACTGTGGTGGTGAGATGAGTTCTCTGCTGACCCTCCTACCAGCTCAGAAGCAAGGTCTGGAGGACTCGCACCATAGGTGAGCCGTATCAGCATCTCACAACAAGCACCTGGCCTCTCTGAGTACCTCTTTGGAAGTAAAACTTCTCAAGCCAGTAGATGGGTTCTGACTTTTCATTAGATTCTCCAAAGTGACAGTGATTCATAAAATGTTACCCAGCCACTAGTTTCAAGTTGCATTTCCTGTGACAACAGCAGTGGTTTTTGTTTCCATATTTACATTCCCCTCACTCTCCTCTGATCCTCATAGCTCTCTGCTTCCCCTATAGTATCAACAGGTTAAAAACTAGCCATTGACGTGGCCATGGCTTGTGACCGAAAGACTGATGCACAGGAGAAAGAATCCAAAGAGGGCTGCTTGGGCTTTGGAGTGAAAGGATAAACCAGAACACTCATGAATAGAGGGGCCAAGTCCCTCCACCCAACACCTCACTTTCTCCACTGTATAAAGATAACCTCCAACATCTGTAAAGCCCATGATCACAGAGAATCAGTATGCTAAGAAAATGGTAGACTCCTTCAGGTCCACCTTTCTCAAGCAGAAGAAAGATGCTAAGAGATCTGCAGACATCCATGTGTTCAGTGGGGAGTTGGTCTGATGCCTTCCAGGTCTCATTTGGATTCTCATGGAGAGTCCCTGCTTCTTAACTTCAGTTGGCTCAGAAGGCCTTCACCTCAGTAGTCCTCTCCTTCACTCGGGGAGGTCTCCTGGGCCTCCCAATAACTTCCAGGGAAATTCCCTTCCCCTGGCTAAAGAGTTTTGATGCTACTAAGCCAGGGTGTCTCTCTCCGTGGAAGCTATGGAAGAGCCTTCTCAGTGATGGACACCTCAGAAATCGTGAGCCTTCAAAGACTTCCCTGAGAGCAGGGTTCAGAGGTGGGACCCTTACAGATGGAAAAGGTGATCCCTGAATAAGAAGAAGTTGGGAAGGATCTGACCCACGAGGCTGTTATGCCATGAACTATTGATTCCTGGCCACAGAAACCCTGAACAAAGGTCAGTCAGGCCACTCTTTACCTTCTCCAGCATCCCCCTTTAAGCGCACCCTTTAAAGACCCAAAGTGTTGTTCTCTCACAGGTTCCTCAAAAAAGTCACACATCTCTTCTGGCTTCTCCACAGAGTAAAGAAGTCAACACAGGAACATTTATTTGTCCCCACAAAACAGCACCTTCTTCCAGGGGCAGCACCTGCCTTTCTTTCCCATTCTGAGGGCATCTGGGTGGAGGACCTGCCTCAGGTCCCAACCAATCGGTGCATCATATCTCTCTGGACTCTGTGATTGGTTCAGGAATAGGCATGTGACCTAAGCTGGTCCAATCAGAATGAATCTTGGATTTTTTTTTTTAACTAGATGCCATTGAAGAAGTTGAACTGTGTGGTAGCATTGTGGCCTCCAATCCCACACCAGGAGAGGAGAGATGGAGAGCTTGCGAAGGCCACCAAGAGAAGCTGGAGAATGATGCCGACACAGAAGATAGCAGAACAGAAACAAGAAGTGGTCCTGCTTATGTTTAAGCCCTAGATCCAGCCCCACCTGAAGCCAGCTCCACCTCTGCACCTTTCTGTTTTGTGAGCTGATAAATTTCCTTTGTTAACTTAATTCAGTTTGCCTTGGCTTTTCTGTCACTTGCCACAGAATGACGCCTGATACACTTAGCAGCTGATGAAAACAAGGAACCCTTGGGCCAGGGACCAGAGTGCTCAGGAACAAGGCTGGAGCAAGGGGCAAATAGCAAAAGTGGGGTTCCGATCCTCTTCCCAGAAAAAGAGCACCCAGAGAAACTGCCAGGATTCTCTTAAAACTATAGGTGTGCCTTTCTTCATAATAGCTCTGTTCCAGAAAAGAGGTTCGTAAATTGAATTTTTGTAAATTAGATCTGGGAGATTCAACCAGCACTGGAAAAGCTGGTTATTTAAGGTATCTCAACAGATGTCTTTTATTAAGTGAATGGTCATGTCCTTAAATAACAATGGTAATTTATTAATAATTGTAATTTTCCTACCTCAGGCATATATTTTAAAGCAGGACCAACCTGGATATCTTCATGGTGTCTTTGTATAAATTAATCAAAGGCCAGGAAAATATGCTGAGCCCTGTTAGATACAACTACAGCTCTGCATTCCTGCTCCTTTGCAAAGCTGTGGAGCTGGAATTTTCTGGGTAAATACTGGAGCAACAACTTTGGGCCCTGCAGTTATCTACAAAAGCTACCATCAATTCTCAGTTAGGTTTCAGAGGGGAAAGACATAAAGCTATTGGGCTTTCTGGCCAGAATATGGCCTGTGCTGTGTTTGCCAGCATGGGGGGAGTCCATTAAGTAGCCCATAATCTCTAAACCTGGGGGACTTTGAGACTACAAGTTAAACAAAGTATCAAATTATGAAGTGAAACAACTGGTGGCGATTCAAGAGCTACTTTTCATAAGATGTGATGTTAGCGACCAGAGTGTCAATGACCAGAGTGCTCCCGGTCTATGCTGTGAGTGTGTCTACCAGTGCACCACACAGCCATGACCTGACTCCTGCTTTTCCCAAGTTCCAATTATTAGCCCTGATTTTACCTTAGGAAGAGGTACACACTCTGTTTTTGCCACTAGAAACAAATGGGACCAAATATTGGAAAAATACAGTTTTCCAGAGAATGTATAGCTAGTGTTTGACTCAGAGATGTGACTTGGTCTGTAGGTCATACAGAGTTATCAGGAATGATCCCCAAGGTTACCGTGAGTAAATACTGCAAGGAAGCAACTAGAAAGCAAATGAAAAAGACCAAATTCAGGCAAAAAGGAAGTCTCTTGACTCTGGCCAGTATTCAGAACCTTTCATAAGCCTTCTCTCTGGACCTGCCAAGGGCACAGGCCACAGCGCTGAGGGTGGGCAGTGATCTGGGTGGGTGGAGGGGGTGCAGGTAGGAGGCTAGGCCTGCGAAGCAACATTACTCTGGAGACTTCATCTTTAAATCCTAATCCGAAGGACTGAGTTGAGCCTTACAGATCTTGGAGAATCATAAGTGGAAGATATGAGAGTGGATGGAAATGTGCTCAGGGTCAAATGTGTGCCGATGGTGCCAGGCTCCAGGAGGGAAAGAAAGTGGAATCAGATGGTGTATCGCTAAGGAAATAGGAGGACTAGCTCAGAGAGTCTGCTTGAATCTCTAGAGAGTCTCTGACAGGCTATATCTACACTTGCACCCAAGATTCTTGAGTGCTTCTGAGTGCTCTAGAATCCCATGAGGGCTCCAGAATCCTCAAGAGTGCTTTGCAGCCTGTTCATGGGAAGGTCATCTGGTAGAGGAGAAACTGATGGGCTAACGTTAAGAGCATGAGAAGGCAAATCTGAAACCACACTAGTAACCGAGGACAAACCTGGTCATCGGAGTGGACGTTTGAGACAGTTATGTCCGCTGCAGCTTAACCAGCCCACCTCTGGCTCTCAGAGTCTCAATATGGGACCTTCCCATGGCTGTAAATATTTGTGAAAGGGCCCTCCCTACCCAGGGCTGCAAGCTTCAAGAGGGCAGAACTCAAGTCTGCTTCACCACTAGATCCCAGGCCTAGCCCAGCCCCTGGCAATATGGGACATGTGGAGAGTGCAGATGAAGCAAATGAAGAAATTAATTCTAAAACACAAATAATTCACAGTATGTTCAGGTACTGTTTTAACTTTTATTGACTCCTTGAATGAACGAATGAATACATGACAGAAAGGCTTAAAATGTGTTGCCGTCACTAGAAGTTAGTTGCAACTTTTAAGAATTAATAGTTATTTTCCTGATAGAACCTAACCCTCAATACACATTGAAGAATAATTCAAAAACAGAAATATATGAAGAAGACAATTATATCACTCAATCTCACACTGCCAGCCTTTTGTGCTTTTCCTTCCAAGTATTTTTCTGCACATTCCTATTTTATACAAACTTTGAATCATTCTGTATAAAAATTTTGTGTCCTGCTTTTATTCTCTAACCTTGTAGCACAAGATATTTCCCCACATCATTAAATATCCTTTGAAAACATGATTTTATGGCTACATAATGTTCCATCAAATGGATGCAACAAAATTTATTTAAACAATCTCTTATTTTAGAACATCTAAACTGTTTCTAATTTTTTGTTCTCTCAAAAGAAACCTTTGCATCTCTGTTCATTTTCTTAGTATCAGTGATTGGAGGTGAAGTTACTGGGTCTGTGGGTATGGAGGGTTTTCAGGCTCCTCAAGACATTGCCAACTGTCTTTCCAGAAAGGCCCCACCCTAACATGTACTTCCCCACTCATGTCTCTTCCTGCCTTTTAGGGGTCAGGGAAGGGGGAGAACTTTAGGACTTATTTTACAAACTCATAAAAGAATATTAACCCTTAGGCAGATACATTTGTTGCGAATAGTTTGGCCTTCTAATTCTGATGATGGTGTGAAATTTTCAGCTGGTTCCCATTACCCCCAGACTCACCTCTCAGCTTTAGAACCCTTGATATGTCCCTCAGTCCCTATCAGGGGACAAGTAGGACCTTCTAGGCTTCAACTGAAACACTGTATCTCTTGGTTTTCACTCCTCATATGGGCTGTGTCCACTGGGGGGACGTATCCAGCCAGCATCAGTGAGATGTCATTGCAGGAGCCGGGTCCAGCCTTCCTGCCAGATGCCCACTCAGAAACTCTGTCTCCAGACCCCTCTCTCTCCTTGCTCACTCCAGGGCCATCTTGCCACTGGGGATGATTTTACTGTTGCTCCAAAGGAGAAATGGGGAGGAATTTCCTAGAGTGGCTGAGCATGGGCTGTATGGCCAGACCACCTGGATTCAAATCCCACCTCTGCAACCTTAGAGCTATGTGACCTTAGGAAATTTACTTAACTCCTCTGTGCCTTGACCTCCATATCTAAATAATGAGCTCCTATCTCATGGGCTCCTTTGGAGAACTCAAGGAGTTAACCCATAGTGCAATGTCTGCTACAAAGTAAGCACTGACTTAACACCTGCCAATGATATGTAAATATCTTGTGTGCGCTTTTTCATCAAAAAAGAATAAGACAATGTCCCACACTCTTTTCTCCAGTGGCTCAGCGCTCTGGAGACCTCTCAGTGGTATTCACTTCCAATATGCCATGGGAGCCCTGAACTTGCTCCACCCCTCAATGCAGGCCACCTGTGAGCAGTCTTTTCTGCAGAGGGCACCCACTCTTAACAGGAATAGAGAAGCCCACCCACAGCATCCACGGTGCGTCCTGTCGGTAAAAAATTTAGAATATCAGATCTGAGTTTGTGGGTCCAGAATGGCCGCACTCCAGCTTCACCCCGTCTTCCTGAAACTCCCCAGCCTTGTCACAGACAAGCAGAGCAGGCTGGGGGAGAACTCAGTCTCTTGTCCAGGACGCACTTGCAGGTCACACATTTATAAAAGGGAACTGAGTTTGAGGCCTGAATTTGGGTTCGCTCTTGCCCTTTGCCTCTGTTCTCTAGTATCTCTGGAATGCTTGACAGGCCATGGGTGGATATTTTATGAATTACTTATTCATCTTTTTACAAGTGCAGCAGTGAAGTTGACCTTCCTGATGTTGACTGGTGGAAACACAGTTGCTAGTATAAGAAAGTCCAGTTTTCCAGCAGTACTAATCAGTGCAGTCACTAGCATAGCTAGAAGTTAACAAGACCATCAGGTTATGACTGAATCCCCCGAGGCGCACAGTGCCTCCCTCACAAGCACCTGCTCGTGGCTAGAGCTGTGATGGCAGCACTAGGAATCCTCTGGAGTGAGACACATCCAGACACCCCATGAAGTCAGATGCATCTTTCCCAGCTTTATTAACATATAATTGACATGTAACATTGTGTAAGTTTAAGATGATTTGACATATGTTGTTCTGGTTGTTCAGTCGCTAAGTCTTATCCAACACTCTGTGACCCCATGGACTGCAGCAGGCCAGGCTTCCCTGTCCTTCACCATCTCCCAGAGCTTGCTCAAACTCATGTCCATTGAGTTGGTGATGCCATCCAACCATCTCGTCCTCTGTCATCCCCCTCTCCTCCTGCCCTCAATCTTACCCAGCATCAGGGACTTTTTCAATGAGCCGGCTCTTCACATCAAGTGGTCAGAGGATTGGAACTTCAGCATCAGTCCTTCCAATGAATATTCAGAGTTGATTTCCTTTAGGATTGACTGGTTTTATCTCCTTTCAGTCCAAGGTACTCTCAAGAGTCTTCTCCAACACCAGTCTTTGAGAGCATCAATTCTTCGGCACTCAGCCTTTTTTATGGTCCAACTCTCACATCCATACATGACCACTGGAAAAACCATAGCTTTGACTATATGGACCTTTGCTGGCAAAGTAATGTCTCTGCTTTTTAGTATACTCTCTAGGTTTGTCGTAGCTTTTCTTCCAAGGAGCAAACGCCTTTTAATTTCATGGCTACAGTCACTGTCCTCAGTGATTTTGGAGCCCAAGAAAATAAAGTCAAGTACACAACAGTCCTCTTAACTATACATTAGACCCTTACATTAGACCCTTGGAACTTATTTTTCAGATGCCACTATGGAAGCCAAGTCATCTCATGCTGACACCCTGAGATTTTTCTGTTGTAACTGTCTGCCTGGACTTTGTGGTGATTGCTATGAGAAGGTAAGAGTTTTCTAGATAATACACATTGCCATTTTCACCACTTACAAGTGCCAGGCCTGATAAGAAGCACCCCATAAAAGGAGGGGAAATAAATCTCCCACTGTGCCCCGCAAGGGAAGTATAGTCACCACAGCTATAGAGCTGCACCCCCAGACAGACCCACAGAAAGGATAGAATGTTGGCCAGACAGATACTGTGTCTGGCCTTCCCACCACCCTCCAGAATGTGTTCTGTCTCTTTACAAAATGAGACACGTCAGAACTGACATTCTGGAAGTTAATCCATAGAGAAAAAATATTTTTTAAAGACTATCTCTTGAAGATCAATTTTGTACCTGTGAGACTTGAAATAAGTCACAATTCAGGAGTTTAAAGATGAAACTAACAACACAAGCCCTGAACACTGTGAGTGTGATCTCTGGCCTCTGAGAGGCTGCTTCAGGGACCGAGGGGCCATATTGGGTAAGAGGGGCAACGTCAGGACCAGACATAGTGAAGGTGGGGTTTGCAGGAGGTTCTCTCAGGAGTAGATCAGGGCAAGAGGCAGCGCCCATGTGGCAGGCCCTGTGTGGACAAGGAGGGCTGCGGAGTCAGGCTGGGGGCTTGCACGAGCAGAGCCTCCAGGTGCTGGGGTCTGCTGTGCCCACCTTGGCCCGCCTGTTAGCCTTTAGTCTGGAGCTGTCAAGGCTTAGCTGGGTCTTGTCCATCAAGACTTGCATCCTCAGCAACTGAGCACAGGGCTGCCACCTCACAGACTCTGTACCTGGGTCGTGAGTGAGTGTGTGAATAAATGAATCTATATTTCCGCATTTCACAAAATGCCAGTGTTAGGTGAAAGAGGAGAGTTTTATAACTTGGGAAGTTGCATTAATCAAAACTGTATGATCAATTTTACAGCATATGGGGAAAGCAAAAGAAAAAAACAATGGGGTAGAAAACTACTCACAAGCCAATCCTTAGTTTATATACACATATAGATATACTCTTGGTTAAAGCAAGCTTGTGATCCGTGATATGCTCCATGTACTAACCTGAGGACAGGGAGACATGGTGATTTTCCTTGCAGCTTCTTTGTGTGGTGTATCTTATACATACATGTTTGTTACAAACATATAATACGCCAAGAACAAAATTATTAGGGGAAATTCACCCACACCTTGATGGTGAAATTATGGGTGATTTAATTTTTAATTCTTGGTAGAGTCCAGTGATTTCTAAATTTCATACAATAGGCACATCAGCAAATCATTTAAGTGCACCTGAAATTCGGATTCAGGGAAGGCTAGGTCATGGGAGGAGGGAGACATCTGCACAGGTGTGTTGGGCAGAGACCTGAAGGACTCCCACCACTGAGCATGGGGCCAGGGCAGGGCCCAGGTCTGGCCACTCTGGATTCTGAGCATCTGCCACCACGGAGCCCAGCACGGCCCAGGATGGACAGCAGACACGAACGGCCTGTCCAGGAAGGGAAGGAGCATGCTCGCTGCTGAACCACTGCTGACCCTTCCTCAGGCAACGGGGACTTCAATCCAAGTATCTCTCAGCTGCGTGGTCCCTTTGAGTTTGTCAAGGGCTCCCTGGTCCGCTGTCTCATTCCCACAGCAGCCGGGACAGCACAGGACTATCACCACTTTACCGACACAGACATTGGAGCTCTAGGAATATTCACTCGAGAGAGCTGAGCCCCAGGGCTCTGCGTGCCCGTTTTCAGATTCATGCATGTCCCACTGCTCTGAGCTGCCTTTGTCCTACCCAGCCTCTGCAGCTAAGCACAGCAGCTTGGAGGGAAGAGGGATGAGAAGCCCCTGGCTTGGTCTCGAAGGCTCACAAGGACTTCCCCTCTGTGGCAGAGAGAAGGCAATCCCTCGGTGGGATTGCCAGGTCTGCGGGCTCACAACAGTCTCATCGTCTTCCTACAGGGGTACGTCTGTTGCCCCTGGGTACAGACAGTGGACCACAGGGAAATGTCTTCAGAATCGCCATGCAGTGGGAGGCAGCCTTATCTCTACCCAGCTCTGTGCGGATTTCTCCACCTGCTGCTCTGAGTCCACTGTCCCCACTTCTGCACACCACTCTGGGCCCAGGAAGGTGACCTCTATGGACTCTCTGCCCCAGCTTCCTTTTCCTCCTGCTTGGAGGTCAGTTCACAGCGAGAGGCACCAGTAGGAGCCTGGAGCACTGGAGGAAAGAGCGTGGGGTATGTCCCCACCCCTAGCAGGCTGGGGCATGGCAGGCTCTCAGCTTCTCTAGCTAGAGTCCTTGTCATGTGCCAGCCCTGTGCCCACTGCTGAGGGCACAGTGGAGGATAAGAGCCTCCTGAGCTGCTAGTTCCGGGGCACTTCCCCACCCTTTGTGGACTCTTTCAACCCTCCTGGTGCCTCTGTAAATAGCTCTGCACTGCATGAGTGTGCTCAGTCACTAAGTTGTGTCCGACGCTTTGCAACTGTAGCCCTCCAGGTTCCTCTGTCCATGGGATTCTCCAGACAAGAATACTGAAGTGGGTTGCCACAACCTCCTCCAGGGGATTTTCCCGATCCAGGGATCGAACCGGCATCTCATGTCTCCTGCATTAGCAGGTGGGTTCTTTACCACTAGTGCCACCTGGGAAGCCCTGCCCTAAATGGCTCTGTAGCAGACCCCCACACATGTCCACCTGGCCATGCAGCTTTCTCCTCCTGCGATCCAGACTCATCCAGACTCCAGCTGATTCGCCTCTGCTGCTGTGTCCAAGGTGTTCAGTCGGCCTCTGTGATCGCTCCCCTGGCCCCAGTTTCCAGTCTTCCAAATAGGGAAGTAATAACCCACATGCTTGTTGTTTAAAAATAAAGCTCATAAGAAGTACAGTTGTTTTGAAAAGGTTTCCAAAGTCTAATGTCTGCGGGATACTTAGAGATTGGTGGTCAGCATTCTCAGGAATTTCCCTAGCATCTCTGAATAAGAGTAGTTACTTTCCAAGCTGTCAACTGCCTTTTCCACGATGTGGTGGTGAATCAAGAAGAAAAGCAAGAATAACCCTGAGTGGCCTAAACAGTGACTACAGAAGCCTCAAGTTTCTGGATTTAACTCAGGCCTATAAGATGCTCAATTCAAGCATGCTTCCTTTTCACAAAACTCTGTTAAGCCTAGAATTCTGGTTTCTGGTCCACAGTCAATTAAAAATTGTAATTTAGGAAGAGAGAAAAGGACTGCCAGAGACAACCATGTGGGCAAGGATGGAAACTGGAAGAACCCAAAAATCTCTACAAAATAGACCAGAAACCAGAGGAAGCTCCACAGTCTGAGGCCATTAGTGGAGGGCAGACACCCCTGCACACCTCCAGAGCCCCGAGGGCTGCGTTACCTCCCGCTCAGCATCTGAGGTTCACAGCGGCAACCCTGAGCCATTACGGAAAGGTTAATGGTGTTCCACATTCTCCAAGTAAGAAAGAAAGGAAATGTGTACCACATCTTAGAAATATTTCCATCTGAAAATGTTACATGAAAGTAATTTATGGCTCTTTCTGGAAAACTCAACTGTCTCGATCTCGTTCCCTGTGGGTTCCAGATGGGCTGGGCTTTGCCGTTACTGAAATTATCCACGCTTGGGCAGTCAGCATTTATTGAGTGCCTGCTGAATGTGAAGCTCCCCACTGGAAGACGGGGAGGGGGGACCCTAGGGAGAAAAAGGCTGAGCAACACCTTCAGGATCTCGAGGAAGGGTGTCTTCTCTGAGGACGGGGCTGCAAGACCTCCAGCTTCTCCTGCCTTCCTGAGCCCTTTCGCCCAGCCACACCTGCCTAGCCTGGCACCTGCCGCTTAGCAGCTCTACCTGCACCAGCAGGCAAGGCCAACTGGGCCACCTTAGCCAGCAGCCCCTCGCCAGCTGGGAACCCCAGTCTGTGCCCCTCTCCGGGGTCTGTTTTTATTATAAATATTTCATTGTTTAGGAGTTTGGGTTTTAGCTGATATACAGCATTTGGCAGGGTTCCTCTCTAGCATTTGGTAATAATTCCATACCAAATGCTAGGGAAAAACCCTCCCAAATGGAACAGTTTCAAGCCAAGGCTCTTTAAAAACCAGAGCCTGAGGAAGTCACTGCATCTGAGCGGCCCTGGCTCCTGGGCCAGCAGAGGAGAGAAACTTGCTCAGGACACAGGGCTACCTTTGGGCTCCCCCATCGCACACAACATGGGCACCAGTAACAAGACGGGCCTGAAGCCACCCCAGGGGAGGCCAAGCAGGTTGTACAAACAATGGGTGCTCTGTAAGCGTTGCTGAGTTGGATTCTATGGTGTAAGATTAAAACAGGCCCATTCATTTTTCCAAAATGGGATTTCTGTGTGCTTCCTCTGCCCCCACGTTTGTCAGTTCCATATTTCCCTTAGAAGAAACGAGAGTTTCGTGACCCCCACCCCTGCCCCCAGCACTGACTGCTTGAGTTCATATTCCGGTGGCTCTATGACCCTCGCTAGCAAGGGAGTCACCCTGAGTAAGTCAGGGGCATAATGCCTCCTCATAGGCTTGCAGTGAGAGTGCGATATGTGGCCCACAAGGATGGCTGGTGCTCAGTATGTGCTCAACAAGCATTCGCTCTTGGCCTGACAACACTCGTTGGGTGCCAGGGGCTTTACACGACCATCTTCCCTCATGGGTGTTTGAGAGGAAAGGGGAGGCTTCCTGCCTGGATCCCCCAGAGGTGAGCGGCAAATACTCCCAGGGCCACTGTGATCAGTCCCCACGCCTTTCCACTCCCTCTCTTCTAGCTCGAAGGTGTGAGTACGTGCTGCCGGACCCCTGTCAGGGACGAACAGGAGACTTCCCTGCTGGTTTTCCCACCTCACCTTCCCCTCTAGGTATTGGCTCTCTGAAGTGAGTCTTCAAGTCCCAGGAGTGGACAGGAAGTGGTCACAGATAACGTGGTCCAGTGAGATCAGAGTGGCTGTCTGGTGACGCGCCACAAGCCCAAGGAATGCCCTCGTGTCTCTTTTGACCAGAACTAGTTTTTTTTTTTTCCTTATCTCTCTCATTTATTTTTTTTTTTTTTTCCTATTTTGGCTGTGATGTGTCCTACTGTGGATTTATTTATTTTTTTAAATCCCACTTGGGACTCTTTGTGATTCTTGATTCTGAGGATTTATGTCTTTCATCCATGCTGCAAAGTTCCTCTCCATTACCTGTCCAGAAACTGCCTCTTTCCCCTACGCTCCATCTTCTGTTTCTGGAAGTCTGTACACCAGACCTCCTCGCTGAGGTATTGGGACTGGGCCTTTGCTCTATCCTTTGGGTCCCCCACTTCTCCTGTTGCCCAGATCTTTAACTTTCTGTGCCACCTTCTGTATATTCTCTTCAGTTCCATCTTCTGCTTGACTAATTTTTTGTCCTGCCTCAGTGAATGTCTGCTTCTCAAAGCCAGTTCTTCTCTTGCTAGAAGGCAAATGTTCAGCTGACAGAGTACCTGAATGTACAATTTGGCAAAACCTCACTGCTGGCTCCTCCAGTTCAGAGCCCAGCCTAATGTGGTCCTTTCTGCCAAGCTCCTTGCTCGGTGGCACCCCCAATCTCAGGGGCATTCTCCATCCTTTGCTTCCTGGAGGTATTACATACCTCTGGAGAGATCAGACCTCCTGATAGAGGTCTCTGTACTCCTCTGTAGCACCTGTGACCACAGCTATTCTGCTTGTAAATCTGTCCCTCAGGGGGCTGGAAAGTGCTTGAGGCCATGGATGAAAAGAAGTATGTTGGTGCAGTGATTGTTCCAGGGCCAACAGATCCGGTTTTGAAACCCAGACAGTTCTACTGTCTACTGGGGACAGTAGACAACTTATTAACCAGTCTCTACCTTAGTTTCCTCTTCTCACAAGTTTTCTGTGAAGATTAAATGTTTCATCCATGGAAGGGCCTTCTCCATGCAGTGCTGACTCTCACTAAGCCTGTCTATCGTCTATTAATATCATCTATTATCATCTATCATCTATTATTGTCTATTGTCTATAAATATCATCTATTAATAACAATGGTATTTGCAGCCCATTCATATAGAGATACCATTGCATCTCTTTATTTATGTCTCTGATTTTGTACACAGAACATCCCACTTGTGTTTTTATTCTCACTGGAGACACTAAGATGATGCGACCCTCTGCTCCTCCTTCCCCGCTTTTGGTGCAGGTGATGAGAAATCAAAGAGAGACTCGGAGCTGGACCGAGGCGGCTGTGGTGAGGGGCGTGGCAGGAATCCTGGAGGAGGAAAATGAGAACCACTCTCCATCAAGTCATTAACCACAGAGTTCTGTCTCCCACCTGGGTTAGCTGATCTGCAGCAGCTTTACAGATCGTCCCCATCTGCCCCCTGCTGCACTAGCCAGGGAACGGCTGCGAATCCTGGAGACCCCTAAGGACCCCCACCTACAGCTCTGAGAGCCCTCAGTGTCCTTGTCTCCCGGGGGCTCATGGCTCTCCCCCGCCCATGCCTAGTCTGCATCCAGCATCAGAAAACTCAGAACCTCGTGCAGGTCTGGAGGCGTGGAAATCAGGAGCTACATGTCCTCCCCAGGTGGTGCCTGCCCATACCAAGGAAACAAGAGAGCAAGAAGGCTCCCTGCTCCCAGAGGGACATTCTTGCCCCTACCACCATTCGTCCACACTCCAGCATCTCAGAAATGTGAATTCAGAAGCAAGTTATGGAGCTTAAGTTACTGCTGCACTTGATTGGAATAACTGTTACGTAAAAGCCAACACAGATGAATCGCCTGTAGGGAGTTGTCTGACTGCATGAGTTTTTACACATCTTTCAGCTAAATCAAAGATCCAAATGCTAAATCTCACACTCAGGAACATCAAGTGGATTTGTGACAGTCCCCGGAGGACTCGGTGTCCATAAACCAATGAATGAATTACACTGATCCTGGTATGTAGTTTCTCATCTGTGACTGATACAATATTGATAATATTCTTTATTTCACTTAACTCCTTCAGAGCCACACTGAAATGTAACAGGCTTGGATTATGTCTACACTCTGATGCAAATAATGATGAGTTGCGGGGACTATAGCAGACCAATTGATTGTCCATTGATATGTGGACCAGAGGAGGGTTAAAAGAAGCACTTGCTGCTGTTTTTGGTAGTGTTGGTATTAAATTTTTCATTTTGGAACTACTTGTGTTAGAATTTCATGAACACTCCTACTGGGTTTTAACCTGCTGTAATGAGCAAGTTGCTGAATGAGGCCATGCTGGGAAATTATTGGTCGTGATTTGTGTTACACCTTGGAGATCACCAAGTTAGCCAGATCTATTCAGCGCAACACTGATTTTCTTTTCTGTGCTGGTTCCATGTGGGGAGCTTAGGCTCGGGGTTGGGGCCAGTGGAGGAAGTGTGTGGGATTGGAAATAGGTTGTTCAAGATGCCTAATGGAGGAAAAATGTTCACACAAGGCTGTGAAATGACTCTATCACTTCATGAAATGACTCCATCAAATGTGGGGACAATGACTCTGAAGATGCTGTTCACAGATGTGTTCTCCTGGCCAGGCACCCAGCTCTGGATTTCCCATGCATGAACTCATTTATCGCTCCCAGTGCTGTGGACCAGTTGCTATGATTATAGGAATCCTACTTTACAGATAAGAACACTGAAACAGATAGGACTGAAGTAACTTTTTCCTCCAAGGTCACAGCAGATTGAGGAATTTGAACTCAGAGCAATCAGACTTTAAAGCACCATGCCAGCTTTCCCCAAAGTACAGGGTATGCAGCTGGGGGCACCTGAGGAGTCCGGGTATTAACACATACAGCATGAAAACCTAGATTTACCCAGGGAAAATTGTTCTCTTTCTGAGTCTCTTTTGATCCTTCCAACCAGGTGAAGGAGAGCATTTCTGTCTGGTGCAAGCAGATCCCTGAGTGCTGAAGGCTCAGGCCCAAGAGACCAGCAGAGCCCCAGCCAAACAGCACCGCTGCCAGTTCAGGGTGCCTGAGATTTGGCCTGCACTCTGTGCTCCTGAATCCTGGGAAGTCACAGCCGATCTGAACTACCAGAGCCTTCAGGGCTTTCCAAACTGTGTTCCAAGGAGCTTTAGGGATTCCTTAGAGAAAATGCAGGGCCACTGCTCCTTCGGGGACAGGAATAGGTAGCGGAAAGTAGGTTCTGAGCCACTCAGTTTTATGTTATTTGTGAGCAAAGAACTCCTTGAACAACAACAAAAAAAGACTTATTTGAAGATATTTCCATCTGTCCCAATTCCTCGATTAATTTGGGCAGACTGAGACCCCAAGAGCAGCTGTTAGTCTATTCTTAGTGAGTTTCTGAACAGTGAGACCTAGAACCAGGTCTCTGGGCTACTCAACAGACACAGTATGTGAAGGCAGGGTGATCTCCATGGCTGTGCACATCCCCTTCCAGCTCCTGGGCCAGCCCCCTGTTTAATAGACCTGATGCAACCCTTTCCTTTTCCTGCCACTCAGGCATCCTCAGAAGAATGAATTAAAAAACAAAATGATATGGAAGAAGAGGCCTGGTCAATGTACCACAGACCCAGGCCTGCATCCCTCTTTTCCTGGGATTTTTCAGAAGCCAAGCCCTGCCCCACATGGCGGAGGGGATGGCCACTGAAGGACTGAGCTATGGCTACTGAGCCCAGTGGAGCCAGATGAGACACATCCAGGTGTGGCTCTCCTGCCTGCCGTCCACTCCCGCGTTGTCCCGTGGTTCCATCAGGATAAGCTAGGTTAGGCTGTGGGGATAAACACCCCTCGATCTCAGAGACTTAGAACAAAAGATGTTTGCTTCTCATCTAATTGCATGTCAGTCTCAGGTCAGCAAGGGCTCTGTCCTGTGTCGTCCTCATTCTGGGATCCAGGCTGAGGAAGCTGCTACCTTCTGGAACACCGGGTCACCCTGGCAGGGAGGAGAGCACTAGAAAGCCTCACATGGCTGATTAAATACTTCCACTCAGAAGCAACAGCGCCACTCTGCTCATTTTTGTTGGCCAAAGCAAGCCATGCGGCCATGCCTCACTTCAACGAGACGAGAAGTGCAATCTTACTGTGTCTGGAAGGAGGGAAAGCAGATATATATATATATATATATATATATATATATATGTGCATGCATGCTAAGTCACTTCAGTCATGTCTGACTCTTCATGACAACATGGACTGTAGCCTGCCAGGCTCCTCTGTCCATGGGATTCTCCAGGCAAGAATACTGGAGTGTGCTGCCATGCCCTCATCCAGGTGATCTTCCTGGCCCAGGGATCGAGCCTGTGTCTCTTGTCTCCCGCATTGGCGGGGGGATTCTTTAATACCAGCACACCTGGGAAGCCTATATATAGGCTTTACGGGTGTGCTGGTATATATACATATACATACACACATACATACATACATATATATGTGTATATATATATAGCACTGAGGGCTACAAAAGACTACCCTTTGAGTCATTACATGCTCTGTTTCACTCTCTTTCTCACACAACTACACTATTCATCCTCAGGTTGATAGAGTCCCTCTTACTCCAGAAACATAACTAAATGACAAAGGCCTTCACAGCCCCTGGCTCCCCAGCATGTACCTGGAATGTACAGAAGTGAACAGCAGCTGGACAATCACAGAAACCCTCCCATTCAGAATGGAAAGGAAAGGGAGTCCCCAGCAGACACTTGCCCAGAGCTATTCCCAAACCTGGGAGCCTTTCACTCTGATTAGGCTCTGATTCTGCTCCTTGGCAGTAATTCCCCAGCCCCAGCTATGTTATCTCGATGGTCCTCCTTTGACTTTATCTGAAGTGTGTGTTGGGGAATACAGCCTCCTTAGGTCTGAACCATTTGCCCAACCACATTCCACCACTAAAGGTAACTTTAAGTTTTCAAACAGCCAGGGAGTCTTTTTAGAAGTCCAGACTGACAATTCTTTTCATAATTTAACTCACTCAAAATGTAGTTGTCTCTTATATACTTGCTTCTTACAAACTCTATGTGCCAGTAACAATGTCCGTAGTTCGTTTAAGATAAAGTCCCCAAACCACTGCGTGTCTTTGTTCTCATGTCCTCACATCTCTCTCTCTCTCTCTCTACTATTTTTGGTTGAACTTTTAGCTTTTTATTTTGAAATCATCTTACACTTACAGAAGAGTTGCAAAACTATTACACAGAGTTCCCTTGTACTTTTCATTCAGCTTCTTAATGTTAAAATCTCGTACGGTCACAGTAAAATTATCCAAACTGAGCAAACTAGAACCACACATTGCATTTAGCCATTGTATCTCCTGGAAGCCTTTTCCAGGCTTCCCTTGTCTTCCATGACCTTGACACTTTGAAGAGGACTGGCCAATTGTTCTTTAGTGTTGTGTGTGTGTGCTCAGTTGTACCCAACTCTTGGCAGCCCCATGGTCTGTAGCCTGCCAAGCTCCTCTTGGGTCTGTTTGCTCTTTCTCCTAACTCAGGTATGGCTATGCCTTTATGGCAAGAATGTGACAGAAGCAATGTTCTCCTCTCTGTACATCATATCTGAGGTTGCATGATGTCAATATGTCTTTTTCCCCCAGTGATATTAATCTTTATCACTCTGTGTACATGGTGTCTACCAGGACTCGACACTAGTAAGTTGAGGTCATACAAATATTCTGTGTCTGCCCAATCTTCTGCCCACTAATTTTAGCATCCATCAAAAGTGAAAGAGGAGAATGAAAAAGCTGGCTTAAAACTCAATATTCAAAAACATCCAGTCCTATATTCAAGGCATCCGGTCCTATCACTTCATGACAAATAGATGGGGAAACAGTGGAAACAGTGCCAGACTTTATTTTCTTGGGCTCCAAAATCACTGCAGATGGTGACTGCAGCCAAAAAATTAAAAGACACTGGATCCTTGGAAGGAAAGTTTTGACCAACCTAGACAGCACATTAAAAAGCAGAGACATTACTTTACCAACAAAGGTCCATTTAGTCAAAGCTATGGTTTTTCCAGTAGTCATGTATGGATGTGAGAGTTGGACCATAAAGAAGGCTGAATGCCGAAAAATTGATGCTTCTGAACTGTGGTGTTGGAGAAGACTCTTGAGAGTCCCTTGGACTGCAAGGAGATCAAACCAGTCAATCCTAAAGGAAATCAATCCTGAATAATCACTGGAAGGACTGATGCTGAAACTGAAGCTCCAATACTTTGGCCACTTGATGCAAAGAAATGTCTCATTATAAAAGACCCTGATGCTGGGAAAGATTGAAGCCAAGAGGAGAAGGGGACGACAGAGGATGAGATGGTTGGATGGCATCACCAACTCAATGGACATGAGTTTGAGCAAGCTCCGGGAGTTGGTGATGGACAGGGAAGCCTGGCGTGCTGCAGTCCATGGGGTCACAAAGAGTCGGACATGACTGAGTGACTAAACTGAAGTGAACTGATTGGATCTTGCCTGCCACAATTATTGGGCTTCTCTGGTGGCTCAGATAGTTAAGAAGCCGCCTGCAATGTGGGAGACCTGGGTTTATTCCCTGGGTTGGGAAGATCCCCCAGAGGAGGGCATGGCAACCCACTCCAGTATTCTAGCCTGGAGAATTCCCATGAACAGAGGAGCCTGGTGGGCTACAGTCCATGGGGTCCTCAAAGAGTCCAGCACGACTAAGCACTCACAAAAAAATTATTGCTGTGTTGTTCTAACATGACTTTTAACTTCCCTCACTCCTTTATGTCTCAAAGAAGAATTGGGATTCTTCTGGAAGGAAGAGTTGTACCTCCCTCATTATTATGTTTATTCAATTGTTTATACCAAATATGGATTCATAGATATGTATTTTATCGGGCTATAACTTAATACTATTGTTCTTCTTTTTGCTCAGATTGTTCCCATTTGGCCATTGGGAACTGTCTCAGGTTGGCTCATGTGCCCTTTCAACATGCCCCATTCTTTCCTAAGCAATTTCCTTCTGGCACCAGAAGATGTTCTGGCACATGAAGATCACTTCCTAAAGAAGCTCTGGTTGCTTTTATTGAAGAATGATCCTTAGGGGAAGAAAAAAGAATGATCCTTAGGAGCCAGGTTTGGGGCATATGTGAATCCATTGTTACCATGGTGTCATTGCTTCTCAGCAAACAGAACTTGGAAATACATGATGCATATTTCCTCAAGCATACATACATTTTTCTATTGTGTGTGTATCTGTATGTATAGATATGTGTATAGATATA
This sequence comes from Dama dama, assembly GCF_033118175.1. Classification (NCBI taxonomy): domain Eukaryota; kingdom Metazoa; phylum Chordata; class Mammalia; order Artiodactyla; family Cervidae; genus Dama; species Dama dama. The sequence goes on along the minus strand of NC_083684.1, from coordinate 45,692,033 downwards.
TATCCTCTGATTCTGATCTATCACAACAAGATTCATTCCAGCTTTTCCCCTTTCTTTTTCCAACAGTAAGAAATCTGGCTCTCATTACCTAAAATATAGATAAATATATCTATGTATCTAAATAAAGAACTTAATAGTTCAACTCTTCTACACACATTGAGTAGTTCCAGAAATGCTACAGGTGTTAAATAAGAAAAAAAAATTACTGACTAAAATATAGTGTTTGTATACAGTTCATCTTGTCTTTATCTTTACACTACACAAAATATTGAATATTTTGCAAAGTAACTTAGTTTAGTTTTTTCCTTTCCCATTCCCTTCAGTGTGTTTATGTCATCCATTTTTAATACAGTTAGTTTCCTTTGTTATAGTTTTTATCCCATTTTTAATTTCCCTAGTATCCTGTTTCATCCAAGTCCTACTCATGACCCCATCCATATTGTTTTGCCTTCTCCAAAGTGTCATATAAATGCTATCCCACACTATGGAATCTTTGGATTCTGGCTTATGCATTTAAGAGTCATCCTTGTTTTGCATTTTCGATAGTTTGTTCTTTTTTATTGCTGGATAGTGTTCCATTGTACGGAAGTTTGGCAGTTCTCTATTTTCCTTTTGAAGATCATCTGTGTTGTTTCCACTTGGGGTTATTATAGGTAGAGCTACTATAAAAATTTGTGTAATTGCCTTTATATGAACCTAAGTTTTCTTTTACACTGGAGTTGGGCTGCCAGATATGGTTAACTTTATAAAAAACTTCCAAACTGCTTTCCACATTGATTGTAAACATTTGGCAGCCCCACAAGCAATGTTTTAGGGTGTCAATTCCTCTGCATCCATGTCAGCACTTAATAGCCTCAGACTTTTCAATTTTAGCCATTCTAGGTGATATCTCATTGTAATTCAAATTTGCATTTTTCCTAATGACTAACAATATTGGGGCTCTACATACGCTTAATAGCCTTCTATATATCTTCCTTGGTAACGTATCTATTTAGATATTTTTTCTCATTTAAAATATTGGATTATTTATTTTCTTATAGTTGAAATTTAAGAGTTATTTAAGCTCTTGTTTAAATCCAGCAGTCATGCTGGATACAGCCCTGTATCATAAATGCAATTTGAAAATATTCCTTCCAGCCTTTATTTCGTGTTTTCATTCTCTTAAAGGCATCTTTTATAGAGCAACCGTTTTTAACTTTGATACAATTCATCTTTTCTTTTTCTTCTATAGATTATACTTTCAGTGTCATACCTAAACTCTTTGCCCTTTCAAGATCACAAATACATTCTCCTATGTTTTCTTATACATATTTACATTTCTTTTTTTAATTAAATTTATTTATTTTTAATCAAAGGATAATTACTTTACAGCATTGTGTTGGTTTCTTGCAAACATCAACACAAATCAGCCATAGGTGTACGTGTCCCCTCCCGCTTGAACATCCCTCCCGCCTCCCTCCCCATCCCACTCCTCTAGGTTGTCACAGAGCCCCAGTTTGCTTTCCGAGTCATGCAGCAAATTCCCACTGGCTATCTATTTTACATATGCTAATGTATCACATTTTGCATTTCTTAAAAGATTATCTTTTGTCTATTGAATTTTCCTTGTGACTTTGTCAAAGTCATTTTTGTAAATCTATTTCTGGACTCTCTATCCTATTGATTCATGTGACTATTATTTTACCAATAACATCTTGCTTTGATTATGGCATTTTATAGTAAGTCTGGAAATCTGGTAGTATGAGTTCCAATTTCGTTCTTATCCGAATTATTTTGGCTCTTCTAATTCCTTTCCCTTTCTATATACATTTTAGAAACAGCTTATCAGTATCTACAAAAAAAGCCTGCTGGAATTCTGAATAAAATTGTAGTCAATCTCTAGATCAATTTGAGGAGAATTAACATCATAACAACACTGAATCTTCCAATCCATGATCATGGATATCTTCCTAGGTTATTATTGACTTAGTGACATAATTAAGCATAGAGATCCTGTACAGATTTTGTTAGATTTATACCTATTTCATTTTTTGTACTATGGTAAATGTACTGTTAAATAAATTTTGAATTTCAATTCTACATTGCTAATATATATAAACACAACTGTTTTTGCATATTGACCTTGTATCCTGCAACCTTGCTAAAACCACTTATTTGTACTAGAAGCTTATTTGTAAATTCTCTGGGATTTTCTACACAGATAATTGCATTATATGGATATAAAAATTTCCCCTCTTTAATCTATAATTTTTTATACATTTTTCTTGCCTTATTGCACTGGATAGGACTTCTATTATGAGATTGTATAGGAATACTGAGAGATGACATCCTTACCTTGTTCCCAATCTTAGGGAAGAAGCATTCCATTTTTCACCATTAAGTATGACAATAGCCATAGGAATTTCATAGATGAGGTTAAGAAAGTACCCTACTTTGAGATTTACTTTTGTCGTGATAGCACATGGCATGGTCCGCTATGAAGCTGGTAAAAATTATGAAAAACAAAACCAAGCATTTTAATTCTCTGGAAATGATCCATAGGGCATATCACAAATGAAGAGCTGTTTACTCATGAAAATCTACTAAAACCCAGTAACAGCAGCAAGTGTCTGTGATACTTGAGCAAGACTCTCCTTCCCTTCTCCCTTTCAGCCTGGCAAGATGGAAACACCATTCCTGAACAGTACAGCCAAGAGCACAGGGCCTCCTCTCTTCTCCAGAAAGAATCAGGGGAAAAGACAGCGAGGAGAAGCTCCCTGGTGTCAGAACAAATCTCGAACATTCACCAAAGTTGTTCAAACATGACTGGATCAGCCTGTGGAGTAATTAATGCTAAGAGGAACTTTTCTTTAATAACAGAGAATTCAGCTGGCGAGTAGTAGAGATTAAAAGCTGATGTGGCCAGCGAAAGACACAGCCTGAAAGCCACTGTCAGTGTGACTATAGTCGTATTCAAGGCTGTGCCCCCTGTGGAGTAGCATTAGAAGACTGAGACTGTAGGTGGTGGGACGGAATGGATGTCATCAAATAATCCAGCCAATCACTAAATAAATAAACAAGAAAATAACAGTATCACCCCTAGAAAGGTGAGAGATCTGCACCTAGAGCTGCTAACAATATACTATCTCAAATGCCCAGTTTCAAAAAACTTACAATATTTAATAAAACAGAAAAATTTATAGACTGACTCATATACTATAACAAAAAGCCAGCAACAGAAACTGCCTGTGAGAGCAACCAGATGTCTGATTTATCAGAAAAAGAATTCAAAGTAGCTACTATAAACATAATCAACAAACTAAAGGACATCATGACTTAACAAAGTAAAGGAAGGTATGATGACAATGTCACATCAAACTGAGACTATCAATAAGTGAGTGAAGTCGTTTAGTTGTGTCTGACTCTTTGCAACCCCATGGACGGTAGCCTACAGGCTCCTCTGTCCACAGGGTTTTCCAGGCAAGAGTACTGGAGTGAGGGAGACTATCAATAAAGGAACACAAATTATATAAAAAGAGCCAAGTAAGAACTCTGAAGTTGAAAAGTACAATAAGCGACATGAAAAACTCTACTAGAAGGGCTCAACAGTAGATTTGAACTGGCTGAAAAAAGAATTAACAAACTTTAAGATAGATCAATGAAGATTATAAAAGAAGAACAGGGAGAACAAAGAAAAAACAGAACCTCAGAGAAACGTAAGACACCACTAAGCACATCAAATACACATAATAGGAATACCATAAGAAGAGGACAAGAAGGAAGTAGGAAAATATTCAAAGAAATTACCACTGAAAAATTTTCCAATTTATGAAAATTAATTTATGTTTTCAGAAGGTTGGGCTTCCAGGTGGCTCTAGTGGTGAAGAACCCATCTGCCAATGCAAGAGACATAAGAGACACGGGTTCGATCCCTGGGTCGGGAAGATCCCTTGGAGAAGGAAATGGCAACTCACTCCAGTATTCTTGCCTGGAGAATCTCATGGACAAAGGAGCCTGGCAGGTAATAATCCATAGGATTGCACAGAGTTGGACATGACCGAAGCATGCATTCAGAAGGTTCAATGACTTCAAATGGGTTAAACACAAAGATGGACAACAGACATATCATGGTAAAACTGCTGAAAGCCAAAGACAAGGAGAAAATCTTGAAAGCAGCAAGAGAAAAATGACTTATCACTTACTTAAAAGGAAACTTTTAATCTTACTTAATAAGATTAAAAGTTGACTTCTCAACAGAGACAATTGAGGCCAGAAGGCACTATGATATCACATTCAAAATTCTCAGAGAAAAACCAACCAACAATCCCATGTCTATCAATGGGATATCTCAAAAATAAAGGTAAAATGAAGATATTCCCAGATAAATAAAAACAAAAACTGAAATAATTTTCTAGTAATAGACCCACTTAACAAATACTAGTGGAATTTCTTTAGGTTGAAACCAAGTGACCTTAGGCAGTAGTCTATAAGAAAAAACTGAGTTCCAGTAAAAGCAAATATATAATTATAAAATATGGTATAGGTACATTCTTTTATTCTATTAACTTATTTTTAAAAAATAACTGTATAAAACATTATGTACATAATATATTGTTGAGCTTAAAGTATAAAGAAAGGTAATATATCTGTACAAAGGAGATGGATGAGGGTAAAAATATGCTGGGCTAAGGACAGATGGTAACTCAATCCACAGAAACAAGTGGGGAAAATCAGAAGTAATAAATAGGAAAGTTAATATAACAAAAGCTGTAAATATATACTTGCTCTCCTCTTTTCTCTCAACTTTTTAAAAAGAAAGTGTTAGTCACTCAGTCGTGTCCGACTCTTTGCAACCCCATGGACTATAGTCCACCAGGTTTCTCTGTCCATAGAATTCTCCAGGCAAGAATACTGGAGTGGGTAGCCATTCCTTTCTCCAGGGAAATCTTCCTGACCTAGGAATTGAACCCAGGTCTCCTGCATTGTAGGAATATTCTTTACCATCTGAGTCACCAAGGAAGCCGTCAAACTTACATAAGTAATAATTGTAACAGTATTGTTGGCCATGTAATATTTATAGATATATATATATATAAAACAATAATACTACAAAAGTGGAGGGAATGAATAGAACTATATAGCAGTAATGTTTCTAAATCTCACTGGAATTAAGTTAGTATAAATCTGAAACTGATTCTGATAAGTTAAGAATGTATAAGGTAAGCAAGTAAAGGGACAATTTAAGAAAGCATAGTAAAAAAAAAACTCAACAAAGAAATTAAAATTTATATTAAAAATGTTTGAATTTACATGCAAAAGGAAGAAATAAAAGAGAAATAGAAGAATAAAAAATACAGAAGATGTATAGAAAACATATTAATAGATGGCTGTTGTAAACCCAACTATATACATAATGGCATCAACAGTAAAATCTGTATGGATGAAACAAACCAATCAAAGGTCAGAGATTTCCGGGGAGGGACATAGAAACATAATCTAACTATATACTATCTGCATAGACATATTTTAGAATCAAAGATACAAACAGATTCTAAGGAAAAGGATGGGGAAAAGGTATAGCCCGCAAACAGCAACCCCAAGGAAGCTGGAATTATAGCTGTATTCGTATCTATCAAACAAGTAGATTTTTGGACGTGTTGCTAGAGATAAAGAAGGATATTTTATAATGATAAAAGAATGAATCCATCAGGAAGATATAACAATTACAAAGATATGTGCACCTAATAACAGAGCACAAAATACTTGAAGCAAAAACTGGCAGAAACAAAGAGAGTCATACAATTGACAATCGAACAGTAATTGTTGGCAACTTCAATACCTACCCTCAACAATGGATAGAACAACTTGGCAGATCAAAAAGAAAACTGAATACTTGAACAACACTATAAAACAACTAGACCTAAGAGGCATCTATAGAACGTTCTATTCAACAACTTGAGAACATACATTCTTCTCAAATATACATAGAATATTATCCGAGGTAGGTCATATACTAGGCCATAAAAAATTCTCAATAAATTTGAAAGGATTAAATAAGACATAGTATGTTCCCTAATCGTGTGGAACAAAATTATAAATCAATAACAAAAGGAAATCTGGGAAACTCACAAATATGTGGAAATCAAAAATACACTCCTATGTAAGCTATGAGTCGAAAAAAGAAATCAAAAGATAAATTATAAAATACTTTGAGATGAAGGAAAATGAAGATAAAACGTACCAAAATTTATGGAATGCAATGAAAGCAGTGCTTAAAGGGAAATTTACATTTAATTATATTTCTATCCTAAAAAGAAGAAAGATCTCAAATCAATAACCTGATCTTCTACCTTAAAACACTAGATAGAAGAGGACAAGCTAAACCTTTTTTAAAAAAAGGCAAAAACCAATAACATTTAGAGTGGAAATCATTGAAATGGAGAACAGAAAAACAATAGGGAAAATCACTGACCCCAAAAGCCAGTATTTTGAAAAGATAAAAAAAAATTAACAAATCTTTAGCTATATCGATAATTTTAAAAAGTAGAAGACTCAAATTATTAGAATCAAAAGTGAAAGAAAAGACACTACTACCAACCTTTCAGAAATAAAAATATATATATAAAGGAATTTTTATATGAACAATTGTATGTAAATAAATTAGATGATTTAGATGAAAGGGAAAATTTCTATGAAGACACAATCCATAAAAATTGATTCGAGAATAAACAGACAATCTGAATAGACTTTCATAAATGGAGATTGAATGGGTAGTTTAAAAACTACTCACAAAGACACCTCGGACTCAGATGCCTTCACAGCTCAATTCTTTTTTTTCTTTTTTTTCCATGCTGTGCTCAGTCATGTCCGATTCTTTGCAACCCCATGGACTGTATGTAGCCTGCCAGGCTCTTCTGTCCATGGGAACTTTTCAGGCAAGAATACTGGAGTGGATTGCCATTTCCTCCTTCAGGGCATCTTCTCAACCCAGGGATCAAACTCACATCTCCTATGTCTCCTGCTTGGCAGGTGATTCTTTACCAAGTCTACCAAATATTTAAAGAAGAATCAATACCTGTTATTCAAGTATTGCTTCTTCACTTGGAAGAGTTTATCACAAATTCTTCCCAAAAGTAGAACAGGAAAGAACACTTCCAAACTCATTTAATAAGGCTGGCGTTATCCTGATACCAAAACCAGGCAAAGACATGACAAGGAAAGTAAGTTACTGATCTCTTATAAATATTTATGCAAAAACCCTCAACCAACTACCAGCAAACCAAATTCAACAACACATAAAATGATATAAAAAGACATCTATTGAAACATATACACAGTGACCAAGTGTGATCTATCCCTGGAATACAAGATTAGTTCAACACCCTGACATCAACTTATATAATAGCCCATGCTTGTGTTTAGTCATTCAGGCATCCAGTCCGACTCTTTGTGACCCCATGGACTGTAGCCCAGTAGGCTCCTCTGTCCATGGGGATTTTCCAGGAAAGAATACCAGAGTGGGGTTGCCATGCCCTCCTCCAGGGATAATACGCTATACCATTAGGCTGAAAAGTGAAAACCACATGATCATCTCACTTGACACAGAAAAAGAATTTGACAAAATCTAACATCTTGCACAGAAAAAAACACTCAACAAACTAGAAATAGAAGAGAACTTACTCAACCTTATAAAGAACATCTTTATAAAGCCCACAGCTAACATAATAATTGTGAAAGGTTGATACTTTCAGTCTAGAATTAGGAACAAAACATGGATGGATATTCACTCTCACCACTTCTATTTAACCTTGCATTAGAAGTTCTATCCAAGGCAACTAGACAAGAAAAAAATAAAATAAAATTCAACCATAGTGTAAAGTGAGAAGTAAAACTGTTCTAGTTACAGATGACATGATTTTGTATATAGAAAATCCTAAGAAATCCATTAAAATACTATTAAAACTAAGGGAAAAGTTCAACAAGTTTGCCAGATGCAATATAAATATACAAAAATTAATTGCATTTCTAAATACTTGCAATGAACAATCACAAAGAGAATTTAGCAAACCATTTTATAGTATCACCAAAAAGAATAAAATTCAAAGAATTATATTCTGAAAACTATAAAAGCATTATTGAAAAGAAATTTTTAAAAGTACAAATAAATTGGAAACATCCCATTTTGACAAACGGAAAGACTAAATATTAAGTGACAATATGCCTCAAGCTTATTTATAGACTCAACACAATATCAGTGGGCTTCATTGTAGAAATTGACATGGAAATTTATATGGAATAGCAAGGGATCGAGAAATAGCCAAATCAATCTTAAAAAAGAATAAAGTTAGAGGAACTCACAATTCCCAGTTTCAAAATTTACTACAAAGCAACTGTAATCAAGATATTGTGATGTGTGTGTGTGTGTGTGTGTGTGTGTGTGTGTGTGACCCAGCTGTGTCCACCTCTTTGTGACCCCATGGACTGAAGCCCACCAGGCCCCTCTGTCCCTAGGATTTTCTAGGCAAGAATATTGGAGTGGGTTGCCATTTCCTTCTCCAGGGGATGTTCCCAACTCAGGGGTTGAATCAGTCTCTCTTGCATCTCCTACATTGGTATGTTGATTCTTTACCTTATTGTGGCATAAAAATAGACAAAGTTCAGTGGAATAGAACTGAGAGTCTAGAAATAAACCCATATGTCTATAGTCAACTGAGTTTTGACATAGGTGCCAGGACCATTCAGTCTGGAAAGAATAGTCTTTCCAATAAGTGGTACTAGGATGACTGTATATTCACATACAAAAGAATGAAATTGGACCCTTACTTCACACCAAACACAAAAATTAACTTGAAATGAATCAGTTCATTTCAGTTCAGTCTCTCAGTTGTGTCTGACTCTTTACGACCCCATGAGCTGCAGCACGCCAGGTTTCCCTGTCCATCACCAACTCCCGGAGTCCACCCAAACCTATATCCATTGAGTCGGTGATGCCATCCAACCATCTCATCCTCTGTCGTCCCCTTCTCCTCCTGCCCTCAGTCTTTCTCAGCATCAGGGTCTTTCCAAATGAGTCAGCTCTTTGCATCAGATGGCCAAAGTATTGGAGTTTCAGCTTCAGCATCAGTCCTTCCAATGAACACCCAGGACTGATCTTCTTTAGGATGGACTGGTTGGATCTCCTTGCAGTCCAAGGGACTCTCAAGAGTCTTCTCCAATACCACAGTTCAAAAGCAATTCTTCTGCACTCAGCTTTCTTTATAGTCCAACTCTCACATCCATACATGACCACTTGAAAAACCATAGCCTTGACTAGATGGACCTTTGTTGACAAAGTAATGTCTCTGCAAAGGCTTGAATTTAAGAGATAAAACTCATAAAATATAGAAGTAAATCTTCATGACCTTGAATTTGGCAATGGATTCTTAGATATGACACCAAAAGCACAAGCAACCAAAGATATAATCAATAAACTGGGCTTCATAAAAATTAAAAACTTTCATGCCTCAAAGCATATTTGCAAATCATATATTTGATAAGGAATTTTTTTTCTAACATTTATAAAGAATTCTTACAATAGAATAGTAAAAAAGACCACCAAATTTTAAAATGGGCAAAGAATATGAACAGCCGTTTCCAAAAAGAAGGCATACATATGGCCAATAAGCATGAAAAGATGCTTAACATCAGGGAGATGCAAATCAAAACCACAAAGAGATCAAAGTTTATCTCCACTAGGACAACGGTAATCAAAAAATCAAATAAGAACAAGTGTTGGTATAGCCACTATGGAAAACAGTAGGGAGGTTTCTCAAAAAAAGAAAAATGAACTATGTATGATCCAGCAATTTCACCCCAGGCAATACATCTGAAGAAACAAAAACACCATGCCAGAGAGATATTTGTGCCCTCATGTTCATTGTTGTTTTAGTCACTGAGTTGTGTCTGACTCTTTTGTGACTTCACACACTGTAGCCCTCCAGGCTCCTCTGTCCATGAGATTTCCAGGCAAGAATACTAGAGTGGGTTGCCATTTCCTTCTCCAGGGATCTTCCTTATCCAGGGATCAAACCTGCATGTTCATAACAGCATTATTTACAATAGCCAAGATACGGAAGCAACTTAAATATTCATCTATGGATGAATGGATTTAAAAGTTGTAATAAATAGAAAATCTATCTATCATCTATTTATCTGCCATCTATCTCTCTTCCTAAAATCTGCAGTTGCAATAACATAAATGGACTTTGAAGGCGTTCTGCTAAGTGAACTAAGTCAAAGAAAGGCAAATACATGATTTCACTCATGTATGGAATCTTAAAAAACAGAGAGAGAGAAGAGAAAAAGACAAACTCATAGATTTGTTACCAAAGGTGAGAGTGTTGGGGAAAGGAGTAATTGGATGAAAGTGGTCAAAAGGTACAAAATCCATATAAGATAAATAAGTACTAGGTATGTTATATACAAAGTAATGACTATAGTTAACTGTGCTGAATAGTATATATGAAAGTGAAGAGAGTAAATCTTAAGAGTTCTCATCACAAGAGAAAATTTTTTTCTTTTCCTCTCTTTTTATCTGTATTTATATAAAATGATGGATGTTGACTAAGTTTACTGGGATAATCATTTCACAATACGTGCACGCATCCCAAGTTGCTTCAGTAGTGTCTTATTCTTTGTGATGCTATAGACTGTAGCCTGCCAGGCTCTCTGTCCATGGGATTCTCCAGGCAAGAATTACTGGAGTGGGCTGCTGTGAGTGGGTTCCTTCCAAGGGAATCTTCCTGACCCAGGGATTGCACCCACAACTCCTACATCTCCTGCATTGGCGGGCAGGTTCTTTACCACTAGCACCATCTGGGAAGCCCAATCATTTCACAATATGTGTAGTCAAATCATTATGGTGTACACCTTAAACTTTATACCATGCTCAAGGTCAGTTATGTTTCAATAAAACTAGGGGAAAAGAAAAGTTGTTGATGAGGATGTGCAGAAATGAGAATGCTCATACATTGTTTGTGGAACTATAAACCGGTGTAGTCACTTTGGAAAACAATCTGGCAGTTCTTCAAATGGTTAAATATCAAGTTACCATATGACCCAGCAATTCAATTTCCAGGTATATATTCAATGGAAATTAAATCAGGGTTTAATAATATATATTTTTAAATCATTTTACTTTTAACTAGTTTTGTATAGTTTCTTATATAGGTATATTGTACATAGCATATTGTGAGTTTCCTACACATAGTATAGGAAAGATTTTTCCTACACATAGTATAGGAAAATCAATAGAAAGCATACTTGTTTTTTAATCCACCTGTAAGTCTCTGTCTTTTGACTGATGTATTTCGACATAAACATTATGATGTGTTTGAATAATATTTTACTGACTTTCTTAAATTCATTTAATCTGCTTTTGTTTCTTTTTTCTTTTTGTCTCCCATCACTTGAATTAATTGAATATTTTTATGATTCCACTTTTTCTCTGCTATTGACCTATGACTCATTATTTTATTTCATGGTTGCTGCAGGGTTTGTAATACACACCTTTAATCAATGACAGTCTACTTCCAGGTAATATCATACTGCTTCACATGCAGTACAAGGAGTTTACAGCAGTGTATCTCCAGTCCTCTTTCTCATTCTATGTACTATTTTTTAAGACCTATTTAATTAATTTATTTATTTATTTTCGGCTGTGCTGGGCCTTCCTTGCTGTGCAGTCTTTTCTCTACTTGAGGCAAGCAGGAGCTGCTCTTCGTTGTCGTGTGCGGGCGTCTCATCAGGGCAGCCTCTCTTGAGCAGCCCGGGCTCTGAGACACGTGGGCTTCAGTAATCATGGCACATGGGCTAAGGAGTTGTGGTCCCCAGGCTCTAGGGCACAGCTTCAATAGTTGTGGTACATGGTCTTAGTTGCTTCATGGCATGTGGGATCTTCCCAGACCAGGAATCAAATCCATGTTTTCTGCATTGGCGGGTAGATTCTTTACCACTGAACCAGCAAGGAAGCCCCTATGTACTGTTTTTTATATGCAGTTTTGTTTTTTCTTTGAGAACTTTGAAGATGCCACTTCATTGTCTTCTAGCTGCCATGATTTCTGACAAGTAGCTTTGTCCCACTGTATGTGTTTTTCCCTCTCTGATTGCATTCAGGATTTTCTCTGTCTTCTATTTTCTGCCTGCATTACATACCTACATGTTTGTTTTGTTTTGATTTTGTTTATTTCTTCAGGGTAGGTGTATTTATACTATTTTATGTTTGCTGAATTTCTTGGACCTGTGATCTGGTATTTGTCATTAATTTTGGAAAATTCTTTGCTATTATTTTTTCAAATAATTTTTCTGCCTTATTCTTTCCATCTGCTTCTGGAATTCCAATAATGGCTATGTTATACCATTTGATATTGCCTCACAATGATCTATTCTCATCTGATCTTACATGCTGTGCATTTTTTCCATCAGTGCCTTTAACATATTAATCATAATAATTTTAAATCATCTGCCAGATGACTTTAGCATCTGGGTATGGTTCAGGTTAATTATTTTGTCTCTTGAAGGTATATCAAATTTCTTTTTTGCATTTTCATATGCCTCATAATTTTTGTTGAAAACCGGACATCTTGTGTAGGACAGTAAGTCTGAGGTAGATTTTTATTCGGGGAAGTGGACATATCTTTCCTTTGTTAGGCCTTTAATGTGTGGTTTATGTTAATCTTATTAGGAGTTAGGCCCAGTTTGAAGTTTGTTTTTGCTATGGTTACTCTTGGTGCACCAGAGTCTTCAAATTTCTCTAGTTATAGTTAAAATAATTGCCTCTGGCCCTGAGTGTAGTACCTTTTCCTGCTCCTTCCCCAGGGCTCACCGGTTTTATCCTGGTTTCTTATCCTAGGTATAATGGATTTTTACCAGTGCCCTAAGTGCAACAGTGTTTGATAGTGTCAGGAGAGATAAAAGAGAACAGATGGAGTTTTGTTCACCTCTTGCAGTGATCATATTTTTCTCTCCCCAGTCTTCCCCATTGAGTGTCTGGTGGAATTTGTGGAGAAAAGTCTGGCAAGAAGATACACACATGCTACTGTACCTGTGGCCCCCACAGACACCACATTGTCCTACCAGCTTATGTTCAGCCTCCCCCAATTTGCCTGCTACTCTAGATGAATTCTCCTTGCCCACATCTGGCGGCTTCTGCATTAGACGAGCAATTATCACAGTCCTCCACAGTGTCTCTCAAGATTTGGGGTTATTTGGTTGTCCTTCATCCTCAGTTTTCTCATGGGTTCAAGAGAGGATGTCAACTTGTGGATTGTCCATCTCATAATATAAGAGAGGGAGGGATAGCTTTACCCACTATCTATATCTTTCCTTAAGTTTTCTAATATAAATTTTGATTCTATCAAGCTTTGGGAAGAGGGTCTTATTTTAATTTTCTTTTCCCTAAAATTTTTGTCCAACTGAGAAATTTTTATTTTAACCTTATTAATTTAATCTATTTAGAGATTTTAGTGATGGTGTGACAACTACACTCTTAATTTTATGTTTCTTTGAAGCTGAGTTTTAGTCAGCCTTTGTCACTGAAGTATTCAGTTTTATCTTTTACTGTTAGGGGTTAAGAAAGTGTTGCATCTTCCAACCCTACAAGTCTCTGATGTATGCCCTTTCATTCTGGCTTGCAAGACAATTATTTTTAAATTATGTTTTTCTTGTATTACCTTGCTAAATGCAACCTTTACTAATTAGTACACACTGTGAATATTCTATTGTCCAAACTCTCTCCAAGAGCTATAAGTTTATTTCAGGGGACAATTTTGCCAAACACTTCATCATATAATCATGTCATTCATGATTTTTCCAGCCTCTGATAATCATTTCCTGACTGTTCACCACCCACTACAATGTCAATGCTGCATATCTCAGGTTTGGGTGTTAATAGGATCTCATTTTTTATACTGATTTCCACATCACTCAGAACAACCTAAGTTATGCTAGGTTGATAAGCAATCCCCAAATATTTATAGTTTCTTATAACCAGTGGGCTTTCCAGGTGGTTCAGATGGTAAAGAATCTGCCTGCCAATGCAGGAAGCATGGGTTCGATCCCTGGGTTAGGAAGATTCCCCTGGAGAAGGAAATGGCAACCCACTCTAGTATTCTTGCCTGGAGAATTCCATGCACAGAGGATCCTGGTGGGCTACAGTCCATGGGGTTGCAAAGAGTCAGACATGACTGAGGGACTAACACACACATAACCAATATTTTTTTTCCTTTCTGTGTCCATCATAGATTGGCTGACTGCCATAGGCTGAATGTTTGTGTCCTCCCAAAATTCTTATGTTGATGCCTTAATCCCGACAGTGATAGTATTTGAGAGGCAGTTGGGTTTGAATGAGGCCATGCAGATGGAACCCCAATATGGGATTGGTCCCCAGGCAAGGGGACAAAGAGGCCCAACTTTTTCTTCCTCTGCCATGTAAGGAAGCCAACAAGGGGACTCTTACCAGAACTTGTCTATGCAGGCACCCTGATCTTATACTTACTTAGCCTCCAAAACTGTGCAAAATGAATGCATTATTTAAGTCACTCAGTCTATCGTATTCTTGTTGTAGCAACCCAGGCTGACTAGGACACTGGATGAGGGCTCTGCTCCACATCTTAGCACTGTGTCTCCCAGGCTGCAGGAGCATCCACTGCCTGGAGCTCTTCAAGTTTCCACCCCGAAGTAATTTGAGTCACTTCCTCTCCTATTTCACTGGCCAAGGCAAATCACATGGCATGTCTGATTTCAAAGAAGCAAGTAACCATAACCTACAATTGCCCAGGAGAGAGAGGCAAGAACACTTGGAAGACAGACAGGACCTCCAGACCTCATAACAAGACTCATGTTTACTTCCTACCCACTACAAATCCAAGTGTTTTGGATTTTTACCCTACTCTCGCTTGCAAAAGTGGACTTTTGGCCAGATTAGGCCAATCAGAACACTGAATCATCCTGACCATAGGGACTAGCTCAGAAACGTGCCGAAGACCCAACTTGATCAATGAGACTCGATTCAGGACCTCCTTTGGGATATTGCTAAGAAACAATCTCTTTTCAATGGACATAGAAGTATAAGATGTAAGCCTAGAACTGACCGGGGCTGTACATTCAGAGAGACTTGCCTGAAGACATCAGGAAGGAAAAGCAGAGATGGAGGGAGAGGTGGAGTAAAAGAGAGTGAAGGAGAATGAGCAAGAGAGATAGGAGAGAGCTGCAGCAAGAGGGAGAACAAAGGAGGGAGGAGAGGCCCCTGGATTCAGTCATTCTTGATCCACTTTAGGACTTTTCAGCTATGAGAGCTAATAAATCCCTTTTTGGCTTGAATCAGTTGTTATCACCTACAACCACTAGAGTTGTGAACAATATGCTGCCCTTTAGGTAGATAGCTATTCAGTTCTTGTCCCTGGAAGGACTTAGATGTGCTCAGATGTTTTCCCCCTCTTGCCAGAAAGCAACCAACAATCACTGTGAAGCAAAAGTTGGCCAAAGATACATGTGATAGATATTCAAGACCAACCTTAGACCATCAGGTTTAAAAGGCACCAAATCAATAGAAAGTCATTAAAAATCAATCCTGTGACAATGGATGCTCTGGTTTACTTGCCCTCACTCACCACTTCCAGCCTCTAATGCTTGAATCATTTCCCATTGATATGCGAAGCATATGCCAATTTAAATTTATTGGAGCACTTCACATTTTTAAGTGCTTAAATTTGGAAAAGATGAGCTTTATGGGGCCAGCATAGTGTAGAATGATCAGAAATGTTAAGAATGTGTTGCACTTTTTGTCATTTCCAAAAGGTTAAAGAGTTGGGTTTATGAAATTCAAAATGATTTAAAATCATAAAATTGCTTTCGTCCAGTGGCAGCGTTTGAATTTGGGAATTTGTAGGAAGTCTGGTTTACTTTCCAACCTATGAAAGTGGCCTGCCACATTTCTAGAAACTCCATCTTGCCCCAGGTGGGAGTCACCCATCAGATAACTCAAAATTGAATACTGTGCTCACTTTTAATTTGTTATTTAATTTCTAAACAACTTGGGCTTCAGGTAAGCATGATATGCAATGATTTCAAATATTTAGCAAAACTCATATTCTTGAAAGAATTCCACTCTCTCAAATTAAAACTCATGTAAGAATTTGAAGTGATTTTAATTGGTCTTCTCCTCCAGGCTGGAAAAATCCTATTTCGCTTTTAAAAACATTAATTTTTTGTTTTGCCCCGCTTGTTAAAGACGCACATGTAAAGCTACTGCAATCAGCACTGTGATTTCTCGAATCGAATCTTAGCCTCATACTGTAAACACTGATAAGTCTGCAGAATTTCAAACGGCTGCCACAAACAGGTGATCACTTTGTAGTGTTTCCTCATTACTCTAATGCTGCAGCACCCCATCCACTTCTCCTGATGCTAAGTACTGCGAATATTAAAACCCAATTATAAATGAGGAGGGAGCCTGTTCCCCTCTCCAGTCTATGTCAGAAGCCAGAAGGACTCACGGGCACTGAGTGCTAAATCGACCCTTTGGAAGTCCGCCTCCCCTCAGCTCGGCATTCTGTACAAACCATTCCCTCCCCGAATTTTACTCAGGTCAACCTGTAATATTTAATCACAATAACAATCCTTTGCGTTAACATATTTAGCCTTGGTGCCAAGGTCCAAATTTGCTAATCTTGTCCTTAAATATATGTTCACTGTAAAATAGATGAACATTCCATAACTTTAAATCACTAGTTTAAAAAGCTCACATTTTATAACGGTGATCAAAAATGAAACACGAAAGGAGGATGCATAAATCCAAACGCAGAGATTTATCAAACACAAGGTGCTTGTCAACCCCGTGGACTTCTGTGCCTGGAATTGGTCCCATTTCCGCCTCCACCCCAAATTCCCAGGGATGGCTCTTGGCCTGGCCTGCCTGGCCAGTCCTCAGCATCTCCCAGGTGGTCAGCCCTGTGTTCTATCTGTCTGTTCAGTTCAGCAGAGCAGTTTCATCTCACTGTACCCCACACCCTGTCAAGATGGGCCCTCGCAAAGCCAACATGTGGTGGATGCCAGCCCTGCCCACCCCTTGAGCATGGGGAGGCCTGGCAATAAACTGCCCTCCGGACCAGACCCCGTGGCTTGTGCTTGGGAGTTAGAGTGAGCCGTCAACTTCCCACCTCTTGAGTCCCCCACTGAGATACATGAAGCTGGTCAGAAAGGGGAAGAAATAACTTTGATCCAGTGAGACACTTCATCAAGAAAATTCCACAAGAAATCGGTTGTTACCTGCAGATAACAACTGGTTTGTTAGCTAATGGCTGGGGGCAAAGCCAAGGCCAGTTATGGCTCCAGCTGTCCAGTCATTAACTGCAGTAAAGACTGATTTTGAGGAGGTTATTGCTGTGATAAAATATCCTCAAAAGATTATAACAGCAATAGTGTATGGGAAAAAAAAGTCTTAGTGGCTATAGTATGACTGAATGGCTGCTTTTGAAAAATTGGCCGCTCCCTGGCGGTTCATAACCGATTTTCCACCAGTCAAAAGCAAGTTGTGCTCTGTTAGGTTTATTGTACAAGGCAATAAAAATATTGGCCAGGTTAAATTGTCAGCGTGTTATGGCATTAACCATTCTTTTACTGTGTTTAATTTAAGCGTTACGATGATTCATTATGGAAGAACGTGTCCCATGCAAATGAACAGACATCGAGTGTCAAAAATATGCAGCGTGGTTTTTTTAAAGCAAAATTAATTTTTATTTGACGGCTTCTGTAGGCGGAAGGACATCTAAGATGTGGCAAAAAGTGTACATATACTTTTTTTAAATTGCTATGGCATTCTGAGAGATTGAGTCGTGACAGTACAGTTTCCCAGAGTGTCTGCTTGGCCTTAAATAAAGTGTCCTTGCGGGCACACAGAGATCAGCCGATGACTTCTGGAGTGACATAGCCTTGGTCCTCACCTCCAGGCCCAGTCCTACCTCCTGCCAGTGGCCTCCAGCACATCTGACTCCAGAGGACTCTCAGAGCCACTTTGGTGGTTACTGAAAAAGCTACATTGCAGGGCTGGGATCTGATCTGCCTGTCTGGGCTTTTGGAGACACTTCCAAGAAAGCCGTGGCCTTCCAGGATGGGTCCTGGGACAGCCAAGGCAACAAATGGCCACGATCCTGGCCTGTCCCTAAGGAGTATTCCCAGACCACCCTGTGATTAAGGCTTCACTCTGTGCTCCAGGGGGTGTGATTGCTCAATCAATCATGCTGGTCAGGTGTTCATCCCTGTCCAGGTGACACAGGTCAGAACGAACCTGCACAGCACCTGACACACATCAGGAGGGTAAATTTCACAACCTCTCCCTCCCCTCAATCCCCACACAGCCAGTCTGTGGCCTTCTTGCAGCACATAGAAGATTCTACCTTGTATGGAAACACATGTGATGAATCCTACTACCCTTCCCTCCCACCTCCACCCTCCACAGTATGAGAACCATGGGCTCCTTAAAGACAAAAGGATGGGCCTCACCTATCCCCTGGAAGCCTAATCTCCCCAGGTCTGGGTAAGAGCATGTCTGGCACATGTGCACCCTTCCTGAGCAGGCAGGACTCCCCACCTACCACCATGTCCCCCTCACCTGTGCCCAGCGGGTTTTGGGGTGCACCTGGAGTCTGTCTCAGGGACCCCCACCATCCTCAGCTGCCGCACTACTTTGGGTAGTTCCAGAGTGGCTGGTTCCTCCTCTCCTGCTCCATCCCATCCATGAGGCAGCATCACCTCTTCCACAGAATGCAGTCTGCTGCCAGGCATTGGGCCACAAACCCACTGGCACCTTCTGTCTGCCTGAGGGCACACTCTGCGCATGCTTGGAGCCCACTTAGTTCTCAGAACTGAACAGGATACCAGCTTCCTTGCTCCCCTGCAAGCTCTCAGGCCCATTCAGGTTCCAGGCTCAACTCAGAACAGCCCCTCCCACCTCCCAGGAGGCCCCAGCATCTCTCCTTCAGGGATGCTGAGAGAAGGTTGGGAAGGCTGGTCCTTCCTCCATCTCAGGACCCAGCCCAATGCAGCAATGACTATTGAGCAGAAGAAGAGTTGTCTCCCCAACCACCCCAGTAAAGACTGGTGGCCCCCATAGCTCCCCACACAGCTGGACCCCAGCCATGGACACCATAGCCAATACCAAAACCAGTACCAGCCCTTTGGGTGATGCAGGAAGGAGCTCTATGGGAGTGTACTGAAGAGAAACCAGTGGTGAGCTGAGATGGATAGCTTTGGTTGGAAAACTGAGGGCCTCATTGGTCATACCCTAGGAATGTGCTCAGGGTCATGATCAGAGACTCCTGTAAGCTCCTCAGAGGAGGGACCTATATTCAGTGCACTGAGGGAACACCCCCAGGCCCTGGGAACACTCTCAGCATGCCCACTCATACATGGCACTCACACAGCTGCACACACACACACACACACACATGCACACATGGATATTAGCCACCCTCTTAGTCAGCTTGGGCTGCTGTCACAAAATACCACACATGCAGAGATTAAACAGCAGACATTTATTTCTCAGCAGTCTGGAGGCTGGGAAGGCTGAGATCAAGGTGCTGGCTGATTCAGTTCCTGGTCAGAGCCCTTTCTGGTCCAGCATGTCCTCACACAGCAGAGATAGGATGGTCTCAGGTCCCCTTCTTTTCTTGTAAGGGCACTAATCCTATCATGGGGCTCCACCTTCATGACCTCATCCAATCGTAATAACTTCCTCAAAGCCTACCTTCTAATAGCCTCACATTGTGGGTTAGGCCTTCAGTGTAAGAATTTGGTGGGGGGACACATTCATTGCATAATACCCCTGCACATACATACACACTTGTGCATCTCACATGTGTACATTGTGTATCCACACACATGCATGCATGCACAGGTTTGCATGTCCATACTGTACCCACATCCCCAGACTCACACCTGCACAAATATGTACACAAGTGCTCACATACTTACAGGTTTATATGTGTGATCACACTTACGCCTACATGCACACCTTTCTCATATTGATTAATTGAATCAGTGGTTTTTAATGAGCACATATGGTAAGATAGGCCAGTGCTAAACTGATCTATTCTTGAAAAGCCCACAGTCTTGTCAAATAAACACAGAACTCCTAATAAATGCTGGAGAGAGTGTGGAGAACAAGGAACCCTCTTATACTGTTGGTGGGAATGTAAATTGGTACAGTCACCATGGGGAACAGTATGGAGGGGTCTCAAAAAATTAAAAATAGAATTACAATTACTATATGATCCTGCAGTCCCACTCCCAGGCATATATCTGGAGAATTCGAAAAAATACATGTGTCCCAGTGTTCCCAGCAGCACTCTTTACAATAGCAAAGACATGGGAGCAACCTAAATGTCCATCAACAGATGAATGGCTAAAGAAGACATGGTACATATATATGTATATATGTATATGTATATATATATATATATATATATATATACACAATGGAATATTACTCAGCCTTAAAAAAGAATAAAATAATGCTGTTTGCAGCAACATTGATGGACTTAGAGTTTATCATACTAAGTGAAGTAAGTCAGACAAAAACAAATATCATATGATATCACTTTTATGTGGGATATTAAAAATTATACAAATGAACTTATTTAAAAAACAAATAGACTCACAGACATAGAAAACAAACTAATGGTTACCAAAAGGGACAGTGGGCGGAAGGGCATAAATTAAGCATTTGGGATTAACATATACACACTACTATACATAAAAATAGATAAACAAGGGCCTACAGTATAGTACAGGGCACTATATTCAGTATCTTGTATAATAAAAGAATCATAATAAAAGAATCTGAAAAAGAATATATATAGTCTCCCTAGGCAAGAGAAATAAAAGCAAAAATTTTAAAATGGTACCTAATCGAACTTATAAGCTTTTCCACAGCAAAAGAAACCACAAACAAAATGAAAAGACAACATACAGAATGGTAGAAAATATCTGCAAATGATGCAAGCAACAAGGGCTTAATTTCTGAAATATGCTAACAGCTCATGCAACTCAATAATGAAAAACCAAATAGCCATCAATGAGCAGAAGATCATTTCTCCAGATAAGACATACAGATGGCCAATAGGCATGTGAAAAGATGCTCATCACTGCTAATTATTAGAGAAATGCAAATCAAAACTACAATGAAGTACCACCTCACACCAGTCAGAATGGCCATCAACTGAAAAGTCTACAAATAACAAATGTTGGAGAAGGTGTGCAGAAAAGGAAACCCTCCTATAATGTTGGTAGGAATGTAAATTGGGGCAACCATTATGGGAAACAGTATGGAGATTCCTCAAAAAACTAAAAATAGAGTTGCCATATGATTCAGCAATCCCCTTCTTGGCACATATCTGGACAAAACTGTAATTCGACAAGATAAATGCATTTATATGTTCATAACAGCTCTGTATACAATAGCTAAGACATGGAAACAACCTAAATTCTAAATGTCCATCTACAGATGAATAGATAAAGATGTGGTATTTATATATACATATATATATATGTGTGTGTGTGTATATATACACACTAGACACACACATATATGTTTATACACATATTATATATATATATATATACACACACACACACATATACAGAGGAATACTACTTAGCCATAAAAAGTACGAAAAAGTATGGAATAATGTCATTTGCAGAAACATGGATGAATCTAGAGATTATCATATCTCTGTCAGTCAGACAGAGAAAGATAAATACCACATGATACTACTTACATGCAGAATCTAAAATATGAGCCTATCTATGAACAGAAACAGACTCACGGACATAGAGAGCAGACTTACAGTTGCCAAGAGGGAGGGAAGGATTGGGAATTTGGGATTAGCATATGCGAACCAGTATTTATAGAATGGATAGACATCAAGGTCCTACAGTGGAGCACAGGGAACCATACTCAATATCCTGTAATAAATCATAATGGAAAAGAATATGAAAAAGAATATGCATATATATATATAACCGTATCACTTTGTTGTACACCTGAAACCAACACGACATTGTAAATTAACGACACTTAATTTTTTAGCTAAAACACACACAATTGCCAAACTGGGATCCTGGTGCTCTGAAGGCTGGCCTGAGAGCACTGCGGGTGTGACAGGCAGGATCTAGGCTGGGGAAGGCTGCTGGAAAAGGGGTCCAGGAAGCTTGGAGTGTTCTTGGGTGCAGGTCTCCAGGTGGAGGAGGGTGAGAAGGCCTCCAGGCCCTGTCCCCATCCTGAGGCCACCAAAGTCACCAGCAGGTGCTGCCCGGCCAGGATGCAGGGAGAGGAGGTAAGCCACCTGAGCCCGCTCAGTGCCCTCCAGGCCAACAGGTGCGACGCTTCCTTCTCTACCTCTGCTCCGCCTGCAGCACAGGCGGCCATCCTGGAGCATGCAGAGGTGCCCAGGGAAAAATCTACTGATGGGCAGAGTGAAAGCACAGGGCTTCCTTGACCCCCTGCCTCCTGGGGCCCCCACTGGCTGAGATACTGCATTCTCCTCCGCCTTCCCCCCACCCCCACCAGGCTCTATCTCTGCAGGACATACTGGGGGAGAGCTGCAGAAAGGGCTCCACCCTTGCCCACCCACCCTCTCTGTCCACTGTCCCTGCCCCAGGGCTGCCAGGACCCCCAGGATCCAGACTCCATCCACTCCACATCCATCTCAGCTCGCTCTGTGCCTCTGAACAACCTGAGAGGTGAGCCTCCTGTGGGGAGGGTCACGAGGTGAGGGCCGTTCGCTCCACACACACCCCCACCAGGGGCCTTCGTCTGCTTCCCATTTCCCTGTCAGGGGCCAGGCAGCCCCAGCTCCTCCTAAGGCTTCTTGCCTTCAGCAGCCCAGAGCCTGGTAACTGACACGGCAACGTGGTTGGGGGGGTGGGGGGCGGTGATATACCTTCTCTGAGTCTTTAGGAAGACCCTTGGAGGCTGCAAGCCAGCCCCGCTAGGCAGTGGGGAAGGGAGGCTCTCAGGCAGTAGGGGTCAGAGGCCGGTCAGGAGTCAGGACACCGAAGCTCTTGTCCTAGGGCGCTGTCAGGGGCATGGGACCTCCCAGGGACCCAGTGACCCCCACCGTGAAATGTGAGGATGTGTGGGGGCAGCCGGGCGCTTTGCACGGCTTCAGTCCTGTGCAGCCGGGCCCACCTGACACATCTCTTTGTGCAGCAACAATTACTGAACAGCAGCTATGGTGGGGATACGGAGAGAGAGAAACCAACCCACTCCTGCCTTCCCAGAGCTGATAGCTGGAGGGGGTCAGACATAACCAAAGAGTCGCCCGGGGTGAAGGAAGACAGCTGCTGTTGATGGGGTAGCTGTGGAGGAAGAGCAGCACCCAGAGAGTTCTCAGGGGAGCACGGGCACTACTAAGGAGGAGGGGACAGGGTTCCAGACACAGGCCCCTGGCCAGCCATGGATAGGCCAGCGAGGCCACCGAGCAAGGTGCAAGGAGGGTGTAGGAAATGGGGTGCAGGAGCTGAGGAGCTAGGGTGAAGGCAATGGGAGTCCATAAAGGGGTTCTCTCCGGAGAGAACGCATGAGGGCCAGGGAAGTTGGAGCTGGGGACTTGCAGGGGCTGGGGCGGGATCCAGCCCATGGCGGATTGTGGGGGCTGTGCTGGGATGTTTGTTGCTGCAACTGGGAAGTGGAGATGTCCCAGCTGGGAGGAGCCCTGGGATGGGATGAGTCTTGCATGAGCATGTGCACATGCTTTGGGGCTGACTGGCACTAGGAAAGGTGCTGCCAAAGATAGACATCACAGGGTTGACCTGGGGGATTCTTCCTGCACCCCTGCCCACCTAGACTAGGAGACCAGGATTTCCTGAGGAAGTCCTCCTACTTCTATCTCCCAGGGGCAGTTGGGTGCTCCCCATACCAGCAGCCCAGAGACTGGCAGGTTGAGTGGCCAGCGTGTCTGTAGTAGGAACTTTAGGAAAAACCTAAGGATCACAGTAGATCCTAGTAGTCATGTATGGATGTGAGAGTTGGACTATAAAGAAAGCTGAGCGCTGAAGAATTGATGCTTTTGAACTGTGGTGTTGGAGAAGACTCTTAAGAGTCCCTTGGACTGCAAGGAGATCCAACCAGTCCATCCTAAAGGAGATCAGTCCTGAGTGTTCATTGGAAGGACTGATGTTGAAGCTGAAACTCCAATACTTTGGCCACCTGATGCGAAGAGCTGACTCATTTGAAAAGACCCTGATGCTGGGAAAGATTGAGGGCAGAAGGAGAAGGGGACGACAGAGGATGAGATGGTTGGATGGCATCACCGACTCAATGGATATGGGTTTGGGTGGACTCCGGGAGTTGGTGATGGACAGGGAGGCCTGGTGCGCTGCAGTCCATGGGGTCACAAAGAGTCGGACACGACTGAGTGGCTGAACTGAACTGAACTGAAGGATCCCAGGGCCGGGTCCCTTTGTCTGCATTTCACTAGAGCCATCCTAGCTCATGCTAGGATGACATAAATGAAGCCAACAGCGAACACTGTCCTGCTTGGCTCGCCCATGCTCCCACAGTGCCTAGTGGGCAGGGACACTCCAGTCAGTCATCCCCCCGCAGTGCGGTCCAAGGGAGGGCAAGCGCCCACCACCACCTCACCCACAGGCGGGGCCAGCTCCTCCAGCAGCCCTGGGGCAGGAGAGAGCCTTCTCCCAGTCAATGCCACCACAGGCCTGTTCTGGCCTCCACGAACCCACAGAGAAAGAATCTGAACTTCAGTCCAGCACCTGGCCCAGAGACACCTTCAGAGCACCCACCACTCCTCTGATTTTGGTTTTAATCCACCCGCATACATCATTCTGTATCAAGGATTAATTTTATCATTGTATTTTCTAAAACTATATTGCAACACATTGTGTTATATCCTTATGCATTTTGCAAGTGTAATACAAAAAAATGAATGAAATGATATATAATTCTTATTTATTTTTATTACTAGCCAACTCAATGTTGTACTCAGAAAAGCACAGCCCCAGACAAGTCAATATAATGTATTTCAGCACAGTGGTTTAGCACAATTTACTTTAGGAATGTGTCACCCACAAACATAACTATTTTTCTGCTCAGAGAGAGAGGTGAGGGTTGGAGCTATGCTCTTAAATTAAAACCCATCCAATTTCAGACTTAACAAAGCACCATTTCCCCCAGATCTTTCAGCAGCAAGCCTGTGAGTATTTGTGGCATCTCAGCAAAAGCCCACCCGGTCCCCATGCTACTTTGTTCTCAAAGCCAGCATTTGACTAATTCTGTACTCCAATAATTGCTAAATCAAAAGAATTTATTATCCCTGAAACTTTAAATGGGAAGGAAATAGGGGGAGGAGGTTCGCACGAACCTTAATAATGATAAAATTCAACCATGGTCAGCGACTTGCCAACCCATAATCCCAGTCCAGGAGAACATGGGGATAGAGGAGGAGGGCTGGACCGAACTAAGGCAGCCATGTTGCCTTTCCTTTTGGCAAAAAAAAAAAAAGGACTGATGCGGGTTCATTGCTGGGAAAGGAGAAAGACTGGCTTGATTCTTTTCTGTTACCTGCCTAAACTGAACCTAATTCCTCTTATTTTGCTGGAACTAATTTGGCTTAAGTCTCTCTCCCCTGGTTCGATGCCTTTTGCCATATTCTGGGACTTTTTTTCAAATCACCCTGACACAGAAAGAGGAGGAGAGGCAAAGGGGAGGGAAGAGAAAGGGCGGCAAGAAGTGGGAAGGCGTAAGAAGACATCAGTTAAACAATGTTGCTGACGGATTTCAGAAACGCACCTCTTTCCATTTGCAGCGCACATGCGCTTTTGATGGGGGTCGAGCCAGCGTGCCCTGGCTGGAGCCAAGACGCTGTTGCTGTAATCACCAGCAGAGGTGCTCACCGGGAAACTGCCTGAAAAACAAAACCCCACTTTTATTTCCTTTTCTGTCTCCAGGTAGACTTCTGGTCATAAAGAAAGTTGGGGAACAGGCTACATGTGTGGCCTGCTGGGGACATCATCATCTTTCTAGCTGGCCCTCTCAGAGGCTGCCGGTGGGGGGGCCCAGGGTTACAGGACAACAGATTCCACACTTCCACACATGGTTTTTGTGAGGGCCTCCTGAATGCAAGGCCAGGTAGGCCCCAGAAGGAGGTCACCACTGCAGACTCAGGGGTTAGTGACATTCCTCTTGATCCAAGCAGGTGCTGGCCATGGACAACGTGCTGTCTGAAGACTGCAGGGCTCCAAGGGATCCCTCCAGTACTGAGGCTACCCGTGCAAAATCTGTACCCTCAATGCTTACCCAGGCCCTCCACACTCGACTGTGCCCTCCAGGCTCCATCAAGTCCTCCACGTTTGGCCACGCCCTTCACTAAACCACGCCCTCTATAGTCAGCCACGCCCCCCAAAGGTGGGGCTGCCCTCCACCCTTGACGACGCCCTCTGCTCAGCTCCCCCTTCAAAGCTCTGCACCTGCTACTCAGCCAACCCTGCTGCCTCCCCAGATAAACACTTCCCTCCCCACCTTGGCCTCCTTCCCCCTCCCCTGGTCCTCTCTGTTTCACTCTCTCCACTTCTGCCCACCTAGACATCTCTTCAAACCTAAGACAGATCATGTGGCTGCCCACTGAACACCTTTCAAAGGTCTTCTCATGAAAACCAGGTATTCCTCTCTACAGCACTTGGCCATGACACCTCATCCCTTCATCTCAGCCACCTTCTGCCACCCCCCTACCCTATGCCCAATCTCCTGCAAGGACCTTGCTCGCTGTCACCTGCAGAGCCCTTCAGCTCCTCGGAGACACCCCCTCACTTGGTCTCTAGAGGTTCTGTGTGCCCTCCTTCAAGATACTTAAGGTAGTGGTGATTGCGCTTTATTTCTGTGATTGATCGACTAATATTTTCTCTTCCCTCCTGAGGCTGGTGTACAGGGATTACATTACTCTTGGCTCATCATTTTATCCCAGAGCCTAGAGTAGCACCTGACATAAAATTAAAGTGTATTAGCTAAATTAAAATGGCAGAATAGGAGAATATTTACAAAAAAATGACAAATATCAGAGATTGGGTTCATGCTCTAATATATAAAGAGACCTTACAAGTGGATTATTTTAAATAAAAGAGAAGTCTGAGAGATGGAAAGGCGGATAAGGAATTGACGACATAGGTGCAATCCCAGCTCTTTGAGGGAAGCCCACACTACCTTGGACTCCCTCTGCATGAACCACCTCACCACTCACTCTTCTGTGAAGGGCCACGCTCCAACCTTTGCCCCCTCCTCCCAGGGCACCTCCCTTGAGCCAGGACACCTGGAAAGAGCTCAGTAATATCCACTTCCTGACTTGCTTAGGAAAACCAGGGAAAGAAAAACAATTACTCCCCAGGTGGCGACCAGGGCCAGCCTCTAGGGAAGCAGAGCATGGGCACCCATGGGCCACTCTTTACCTTGGGGCTGCTTCTTACAGGTTCCATGCAAGTGAAGTAGTTATAAACCACATGTCATGCACTTGAGAAGAACTCCTTTAAAAAATACCTTTGGCAAAAATCCTTTCCAAAGTAAAACAGTATGTTTGTAGTGAGTTAATTCTTCCTATTTTACCGAATATTTGGGCATTTGTAGTTGAGTTTACTAAAGGGAGCCACTAACTTTGTAAAGCACACATTTCCACTTTGATGAGATCCCTGGCCTTAGCTTACTGTTCACTCCTTATTTCCTGTTGCCTTGATCTTAATAATGTTGTGCCATATGTATTTTTGTTATCCGAGTTAAACACTTTTGGAGCCAGATGGGTGCAGTGCAGTAAGTAAGCACATAAGTCTGGGCAGTAGCCTCACTGTCTCTCCCGCCTGCACCCTCATGGGGCAGGTCCAGGTGCTGGGAACCTCAGAAGACCAGGAGTTAGAAGGCACTGGAATAGGGGTCGTGTCAAGAGTGGTCTCAGAGATATGGAGGGGGCCTTTGTTGGGTCCAGTGGGCTCGGCAGAGGCAGAATATGAGATGGGGAGGGGACACCTATTTCTGGCCATGGCTTGGCCACTAGGATGTCCAGAAATGGGCCATGGCCCAAGGTTAGGCTGACTGGGCTGGGAACCAGGAATTGTGAGTGGGTCTGGGGAAGAGCTGCTGGCTCCACAGTGAGGTGGCCACATCCTGGAAAAATCTGCTCAGGTGAAGGGGCCATGTGTCAGTTTGTCCATCTGTCTGACCATCTACATCCAAGCATGCTAACTAAGTGACTGGAACTGGAGGGGAATGATAATGTGGCCAATTCACCCTCAGAAGAAGCTGTGGGCACAGGGCCAAATAATATTCTCGGATAGGACTTTTCTGTTTCCGGTGCCCTGTTCAAAACCAGCTGCAATTCTTTTTTTAAGTACCATTTCAGTCGACTTTTTGAAATGAAGGATTTGTATTTCAGTGCAAAATCTGCATTTGGACACCACAGTGAGACTCAAATTCTCTGTCTTTGGTTCTTCTCCTCAGATAAACCAGTTCTTTTGGGGACCTGTAAATTTGCTCAAGATCAAAGGCCACGTGTGTCCAGAGAGTGACAGCTCAGAGACACCCATGGTGATGGGGGAGAGGAAACACTCTGTCCTCGCCACATATGAGAAAGACGAATCACAGAGGGGCCATTCCTGACCTGCTGGATATGTCCACTTGCCAAAGAAATGGTACACACAAGTGAACTCTAAAGATGGGCTGGGGACAGGGAGACTAAATACAGGCACTAGGAATCAAGTGATCTTTGCTCTCATAGGGACAGTGAGGGAAATAAATACCCATTAGGAGAGAAAAAATGAAAGGAAGGATGAATGGACGGATGGACAGATGGATGCATAGCAATTGAATTTGTGACACAAAATAATATTTGAGTTTTGCTGTTATAAGGATAATGCTAGAGAAAAGAAGGAGTATGATGAGAAGAGGGGAAGAGGGAGAGAGGGCAGAGGGAAGGAGGAAGGTGCGGGAGTTAGGTGACTCCCTGGCCAGTGTGGTAATAACTGACAGTATCAGCCAGTGGATGAAGAATCATTCTGGGGATGTTGGCCTGGAAACAAGTCCACATTCAGCACAGGAAGGGGAGAGTAAAGGAAGCGGCTCTGTCTTTCAGACACCATCAGCATGAAGTCCAGACCTTGGACAACACGTCCCGGATCTGTCTGCAGGTGCTCAGAGTTAGACATCTCTCTTGAAAAAAGAAAAGCATCTGACGGGTACATCTGACATGTTGACCAGCTCCCTGGATTCACTCTGGGTTAAAAATAAATCATCACCCCAAAGGGGCACACAAGGACGAGGGTGAGGGACCCCATGTTTGTCCTGGGCATGCAAAAAGCATTGGGTTGGTGGGGGACCCTAGACTCCCACTCTGTCAAAGGTGAATATTCTAACCATGGGGCACAGTGCTTAAGGGCAGGAGCCTGGGAACTGGGTGTTTGGGGACCAGAGACCCACTCTGCCACTTACTGCCTGGGAAACCTTGGACAAATGCTCTTGGACTTTCAACTTCCCAACCTATAAACAGGAATGTGATGGATAGTTTTCTTTGTCAACCAGCCTGGGTCACAAGATGCCCAGATATCTGGTTAAACATTGTTTCTGGGTGTATCTGGGAGGCTGTTTCTGGAAGAGATTAGCATTTGAATGGGTAGACTGAGTAAAACAGATGGCCCTCCTCAAAGTGGATGGGCATCACCCCATCTATTGAGGCCTGAAGAGAACAAAAGGGTGGAGGAAGGGAGAAGATGCTTCTGTAGAGAGCCCTGACTGATGCAGGGAGTTCCTAAGATCACACCCAGTCCTCAGGCGGCAGCACGGCACCTGGCTCTGAGTCAGGGCTCATCAATGGAAGGATGATGAAAGAGAATCCAGCGGAGCCAGAAGAGGTGGTGGGGCCCTCTTTGTCGGGGGAGGCCTGGGAATGAGCACATGGAGTCAGAAAACCGTGTTCCAGGGACACCTTGCTTCACATCCTCCCATTGCCATGGTGACCTATGAAGGCAGGGGCCTGCTTAACACTGGTTAAAAATTAGAAGAAGGCCCTCCCCATCCCATTCTCTTGAAACCTACCCTAAAACCTTATTTGCAGAATAAGGCTTCCTTCCTCTCAAAAGGAAGACAATTTACGGAGCACAGAATTCCTTGGATACTTAAATCGTGCTTGTCACTACTCATTTCAGTTCTTCCAAAAAGAAGAGGGGCTGGGAATGAGATCGCTCCAGCTCACCTGAGGGGGAGGACTTGCCTCCCACCCTCCTTCCCCTGGGGCCAGGGCAGTCTATTCAGGACTGGGATCCCTGACCACGCTTGGCTGCAAGGACAGGCTGGTGTGAGCAGGAGACTTTGGGGGCTTCTCTGTCCCACCCCATCTTAAGGGGGTCTCTAGCAGGGAGTGAAAGGGCAGACAGGGGGATGAACCCATGGGTGTGCAATGGGAGATGAGACAGGTCAAGTTGATACCATGAGGGCCAGGTTGGGAGAAGAAGGAAGTGTTTGGAGCAAAGCAACCAGCCTTGAGGGGTCTTTTAGAGATCCCTGAAGAGGTAAACCAGGGCTCCAGTCCCAACTCTGCACCAGCCTGCTCGGTGTCCGTGATGAATTCCTTAACCTCTCTGGGCCTCAGCGTTCTCTTTAAATGAGGTGAGGGGGAAATGACCTTTACTCCCGTGCAGCCTCCAAACCCTCAAATTATTTCACTTTTCCTGAGAGGCAGTGGGGGGCCGAGCAGGTATGTGAGAGGCTGCGAGTGGGAGCACCTTGCAGCTGGTCTGGTTTTTTCAGAAAAGGAGTCATTCCTCTTCCCACACGGACCCCCACTGAGGCCTCCAAGCTTCTGGGACCCAGCTGGGGTAGTACCTTTCCTGTCATTCAATGAAAGTCTGGGGAAGTCCTGAGCAGACAGGGCCTGGGCGCTTTCTGAGCAGTGTGGACATGGGAATGGCAGGCTTTGGACCTTGCTGGGGAGTAGTCGGGGTGGGGGGGGGGGGGTGGAATGCCACAGGCGTGGAGAAGAGGGGATTGATACTCCGACAATAGTGTCATATCTACAGCTCCCAAGGGGCCAACAGCTGTTGACAATAGCATCCTTGAGGTGCTCTTGCAGATTGAATTCTTTCACTCATCCCTGAGGCAGGAAAAGGTGAGGGGATTTATCCAAGGTCAGTGTCTGATACCCGTTTCTAGCTCTGGTTACAGGTCCTAGTTCTCCCATTAAGGAGACTGTTGTTCCCACAACCTCAGTCCTATGGTCTGGACAAGCCTGAACCCTCTCCCCACTGCTCCGGCTACCAGGTACCAGGACGGGGGCATGGGGCCCACACCTGACCAGCCAACATAGGCCATCACCCTGCACTCAGCGATCGGCTCAGCAACAGGCATGCGTCCTGAGCCTGGCCAGTGAGATGCCAGGCTTGCTCCTGGCACAAGTGGGAAGCAGCTTTTCTGCTGAGGCCCTCGAGCTGGAGGATGTATTCTGTGCCATTGTCTCTGCTGCCCGAGGAGGAAGCCAGCCTGGAGGCAGGCAGAGCTGAAAGGTGGGATGAGAGGGAATCCTATCGGCAACTTCAATCCAGCCATGTCTGAAGTTAAGTCATACCCTGGCTCTCCAGTGCCAGGACTCAAACATTCCCTTCTTGCTTCATTCTGCTTTACTTGGATTTCTGTCACTTACAACCGAGGTGTCTGGTGAACTGCGCTGTCACACAGCCTGGAAGAACTGCCTCTCCTTCTGACTCGGTGCAGAGCCCTCAGACCAGGGGGTCACAGGAGAGGGCGAGGGAGGCAGGAGCAGAGCCGCCTTGTAGACCTTTCAGCCCCCCCACCGCATACACATGTTGTGGGGCAGACCCAGGCCTCCCTCCTGAGGATTACACAGACTTAGCCCTCATAGGAGCCAGCCCTGGCCCCCCTACTCCCTGTCCCACTGCGGGGAGGAAAGGAGATGGGGCTTGCATGGGGAAGAAGGAGGGGGTTGGGAGGATTCATCTCCCAAGAAAATGTATCA